>NW_018128096.1:954546-971915 GCF_001952655.1 Monopterus albus
ATAGTTATTTAATGGAGAGTTAGGCATTTACATAATCCTGCAAGATCTGTTTCTCTGAAACATTTGAAGATGTTTGTGCATGGAAACCATTGAAAATTCCTCAAGCGGGAACATTCTGGTTCGCATCCTCTTTGTTTAGTTTATGGGTTCATCTTGTGAATAAACATCTAAAGAGCAGTTTCCGCAATGATGCAAGGACCAGAAAGAACTGTGAACATGATGAGGGGCATAAAAAATTTGTGAATCAGAGAGAAAAGGGACACAGACAGAAGATAGATGAAAAAGTGAGGAGCCGGGCAGAGAGGGGACTGATCTGACTTGACTGTATGGCCAAAAGTGACTGACTCTTTGACAATCTTCTTATCTAATACTTTTATTTCTCTGCAGAGATGATGATTCTGTTCCCTGTCTTTCAGACTGTTGAACTGCCTTCCAAATTATTGAACTGCTCAGAACTATTGTAATAATAAATAATCATTGGAATTGGGATGATTTGCTTGAATTAATTTAGTTCACATCAGACCTCGGCCACCATGTGGTCAACAGAGTTGGGCAAGTACAAACTAAAAACTGTAATCAATTATTACAATTCATAGTTCCATAAGTAACTGCCCTTATTGAAAGGGCAATTAAATTATTACTCAACAACGAAAAGCTCGTTACTTTAGTAAGATGCCTTTCAACAGCTTACCCAGCTTCTTCAGGTCCACTTATCGCTCCACTTTCTGTTGTTTAGCTGCAGTCCATTAATGTCGGCGCAGATGGAAGTTTCCACAAGTTTTGCAGGTTGCTGTGTTGCACCAGACACTTTGTGGTGTGCAAAATTTGGTATCAATCCAATACCAAGTAAATACAGGGCCAGTATTGGCAATACCAATAGCAGGTTAACTACTTTTGTGCAGGGCACAGCAATGCTTCATTGGTTTGGTTTGGGGATCTCCCTCCTCCTCCCTCCATTTACTTTGCAGCTCAGAGTTCTCTTTCTGGTGTTTTAATGTTTGTATAAATTTGTGGTGTTGCCACAATAGCAGATTTGTTGTCCACAGACATTGCCATTATGAGACAAAACAAAGGTTTTGAACAAACATATCCACTCAAATCTGAAGTGAGATCACAGAAAATAAGTAGTCTCAGAGCCCAATATGACCAGTCCACCAAGATCCTGAGACAACATGCTCATGAGTGTTCCCTCAGAGTTGCTTGGATTTTGGCTCAACACAAAAAGCCATTTACTGATGGAGGGGTTGTCAAAGAATGCATGAGTGCAGTAGCTGAAACACTACTTGAGGGAAAACACAAGAGCTTTGTGATAAAATAAAGCAAATACCCATGCCAGCATCATCTGCCACAAAGAAAAGTGAAATATTGACTCAGGATGTGCTAACCCAGCTAGATGAAGCCCTTCTTAAGGTACCATGTGTAGGCTTAGCTGTGGATGAGTCCACTGACATGTGTGACAATGCTCAGCTGTTAGTGTATGTCAGGTTTTCAACACAGACCAGAAAGCATTCTGTGAAGACCTGTTAGGTGTCACTCCCCTTCAGACCAGTACAAGAGGAGAAGACATCTACCTGGCCATTAAGGAGATGTTAACAAAGAGAGGAATAGAGCCAAAAAAACTGGTTTCAATAACCACAGATGGAGCCCCTGCTATGGTAGGGAGAGAGAAAGGAGCTGTAGCAAGACTGAAAGAGGACAATCCTGAGCTCATAGCTTACCATTGCATCATTCATCAATCTGTCCTCTGTGCCTTCCTGTCAGATGAGCATGCTGAGGTGATGAATACAATGATGAAAATGAATTTTCTCAGGGCATCCTCTTCGTACCAGTATTGCATGCGTAGAGAATTCTTCAGACAAGTTGATGCCAGTGCTGATGATCTTCTGCTGCACAACAATGTGCAAAGGCAGGGTGTTAGCGCACTTGTGGTCCATTAGGAGGGGAGTAGTATCATTTTTGGCAGACCTAAGAAGTCAGAAGGCAACACAGTTTTTGCTCTTTTTAGAAAATGAGAAGTAGATGGACAACGTGGGCTTTTTGGTTGATATCACTTCACATCTGAATGAACTGAATTTGCGGCTACAGGGCAAGGACAATTCAATTTGTGAACAGATGATGTCCGCTCCTTTCAGAGGAAACTTGAGGTGTTCAAGGAAGACCTGCAGGGAGACTGTGTACACTTCCCAGCAGTACAGGAACAGGTTCAGGGAGAGTGAGATGTGTCTTCTTTTGTTGATTTTATTGATAAGCTGATTGTAAACTTCAGCAACCATTTTGACAGCTTCAGCTTTGGACAGCAGCTCACCATGTTCATTCAGAACCCAGTTCTCATCACAGATGTCAGGGGGTTCTCAAAGAAAGTCACAAAGCACTTTAAATGGGTAAATGCTGGGCCTCTCCAGATACAACTGATTGATCTTCAAGCAGATGTGGCCCTGAAAGAGCACTTTGTAAGAACTGACCCTTCCACTTTCTGGCTCCAAATGGTCCCTAAGACAGGTTTCCCAGGTCCGACGAATGTAGCCCTATACATCTTGACCATGTTTGGCTCCACACACAACTGCGAGGCAGCTTTCTCCACAATGAACATAATCAAAACTAAATATTGTTCCAGGCTCACCAATGAGCACCTCACCATGTGTATGAGAATGGCCCTGACTCCATTCAAGCCCAGGTTTAAAATCCTGGCAGGACAAGCTAGAGCTCAATTCTCTCACTGAGTAAAGAAGTGGGGGTGTTAAATATAAGAGGGGAAGAAAGTGAGCCTCTAAAACTGTTCAATTGTTAAAATGTGTTGAGATGTATTATCTGTAAAGTTGGTTGAGACTGTTGAGTCAAGATGTGAAACAGAAATGGTGCAATTCAAGCTTTTCCTCTATTTTATTTTTCTGAAGTTAAGCACTTTATTTGAACATGCACAATTTTCATATTTGATTTATTTTCTCTTATTTTGAAATGCAGCCCTACCTTTATTTAGTAAATGAGAGAACATTATACATATTGACAGTCATACATATATGTTCAGTTCTATCTTATGTGACAATAAATGTCACAAAGTTTTTGAATTAATTTGATTTGACAGTGAGGTATTGATTACATGCAGATGTTGATACAACTACTAGGCTACTTAAATATATATCATACTAAATAGTTAGACATTATGATCTTACAGACCTTTGCTTCAAGAAATTTTCTCTAAATGGACCTCTTTAAATTTTAGTTAATTACCTCTGGTTTAGCGAGAGTACAAGGAGTGCACTTTGCATAGGCTTAGCACTACACAAATGACAAGTGTCTGGTTAAACATGGAAATAAAAGGACAACCATAAAAAAGACAAAGTTGTAGAAAAAACAACAATATGCAATATCAGACACTGTATTGAAAAAAAATATAAAGGTCACATTAAATCACACTAAAATGTTTTGGTCAAGCTCCCCTGCTCTGTTTAGAAGCCATGGAATGTGATTGTCAGACTTTTGAGCAGTAACATGATCAATTTAATGCCCTGGTTCATATTCTTTTCAAAGCATATACCACACTGAAAGGGAATGTGCTACCGAAGACCATGTTGGTGAGAAATAAATAAGTCTTAATATCTTAGCTATGAGGCTTTAATGTACTGTACCTCAGCTGTCATAAATGTTGTCATTGGCCTGAAGAACTGCAGTGGTAAATATCCTCATACTGTACTAGTATCTTGATATATACTTACACACCCTGATTTTACTTTTCCTCATATTGAGAAAGACCGCTGAGCAAAAGAGTGTGCATAGAGGCAAAAAAAAAAAAAAAAAAAGTAGAAATAACATAAAAAAGGTTTGTTTGCAGCTTAAAACAGATAAAAACTACAGCTTTAAAGCAGCAAAGGCACCTGCTTTTTAAGAGGAATGTTTTAAGATTTTAAAGCGACAAACAATCAAACAATCAATTAACTTGCTGTTAAATATACACGGAAAAAAACGGGATGGGGGGTACAAAAACTACAAAAACAGCTAGAAAAAAGGACAAAATACATATAACAAAACATAAATAAAATGATGTAAAGGCTAATAAAATCATAACAACACTCCTATCGCCTCCAAAATAAACTGCCTGTTGATGAATAGTTTCAGGATACAATAAAGCAAAAACCTTTTGTTATGAGTATAAAGATGTTATATAAGGTACAGTATGATAAGTCATATTCAAAACATCACATGTGCTAACATATATTACTCAGACCAATGCTGCAGTATTAGTAAAAGATAATAAAAGTGAAATCAGCTAAATTCTAGAAGTGCTTATATTTCTATCCTGAACTGGTGAATGCTGAATAAAATAGCAATGTGTGAAGCTTCTGCTTTAAATATAAATAAAAAAGAGATGGGAACTGATCTGAATGAGGGAGAGAAATAATTTTACCCATCTCTTTGGAATGTTGAAACTTAACTCATCTACTTTGTCTCTATCAAAACTGTCAGCATGGAGAACAGTAGATATATCTAAATTTAATTAGTTCTTTTCTTCCTGGCAGGACTGTATAAAGTAATTAGTAAGTACAATTGTCCAAATTTCACAGCATTGTGTTTCTTTTAGAAAGCAAAAAATCATTGTGCAAAGGGACTATAAATGGCAACCATACAAAAATGTGATCTTGGTTCAGCACAGTGCTTGGACAGACTCTCTCCTGTCCCTCTATTTTCTTGGGTCCCCTCTGAGAGAAGTGTGGTCATTATTTGGTTCTAAAGACAAAGCCAAGGAAGCATCTTGGATTGTCAAGGTCTCCAGCTTTAGTGGTTCCGTCAAGACATTAGTGCCCCATACCTGACAAAAGACACAAGACGAATCTGTCAGCTGTTTTACTACAAACCTGCAGACAAGGATGAGATAATGATTCTGACCTTCTGGACACAAAAAGCATCAAATCAAGCAGGAGACACCAATGACCTGGCTTCAGGGATGGCAATGTCAGTCTGATGGCCAGTTGGTCCAAAGATTTCATTTAGAGTGAAATAGCGCTATCCCTATTGGATGGATTGGCTTGAAACATTGTAGGCATTCATGATGCCCACTGACTTTATAGTTTTTAGTGAAATATTATTTGATTGTCATGAAATTTGGAAAATACATCCATGCTTCCCTCAGGATGAATTCTAACAGCTTTGGCCATTTATTAGAGCCAAACGTGTAAAGAGTGGGGTTGCTCGAGAGAAATACAAAATCAGTATCCTCTGAGTCAGACTGTGACGGTGTGCTAATCCCCAACATATCAGCTATTAATGTGACAAACCAGTCTGGTAGGAGCAGTGCCTCTGAGAGGCAGGACTGTGGTCTGGGCAGCAGACATGAATGTGAATGAGTGGAAGAGCTGAAAGGTTTGAGTGGCGTTGAGATGGCTGTTGAGTGGGTTTATAAAAGGATTATGTACTTGTACAGTATAGAATCCGTCAAGACCAAAACCATCTTCTGCCCACTGTGGGGAACAAAATGAGGAGGAGGCAGGACTCAAAACAGATTTTAAAATAGCAAGCAAAGTTTAAGCAACTTCCTAAAATGCTGTGGAGCAAAAGGCCAAATGGCAAACTGAAAAAGACTGCATGGTAGGTCAGCTATTGGTTTTGGACACATGGTGTTGTATAAATCAAAGAGCTAGTGAAAAAACCACCATCCTGCCAAAGGTTTTAGATATTTTAGATATGGAAATGTTTGGTGGTGGGAAGCCAATGAGAGATCACATGCTTTTCACTGCACTTGCTACTTCTACTGGTCAGTTAAGAACTTCTGAGCATGATATGCCCTCCCAGTGTAGTTCTTAGTTAGCCTGAGAAACAATTCACACACACAAGTTACTTTCTTGTGCCTTATAAAAACTCACCATTGGTGACTGATTTGGTCTCCCCTCTGCCTGCCACCTGCAAGACATAAGAACAGGAAGGTGATGCAGCAGCAAAAATGTAGACAGATGCAGATGCAGATGGTTAGCAAAGCATACAGTGGCCTCCACCACACTGCGACCCAGCCTCGGACTCTACTTCCCCTTTCCTAGAAAACTAAATCATCTTAATCATAAAGATACAAGAAACACATCTGACTGAGATACCAAAAATCCCATTATTTTTTAACTAAACAATCAGAATTACACTCTGATTACACAAAACTATCAATGCCTTAAAATCAAAACAGTTTCGCTGACACTATTGTATGTGCATTTTACATAGGGCAAATAATTATATGCCATAAAATGTTGTACCTTTGTGTGAAAAAAGAGCTATCAGGGTAAAATAATTTCTAATCAAATCTTAAATATCTTGTTTTTGACCGAATCTCTATTATCATTTTGAATAAAATAAGTAGCATCCAACCACAGGAGAACAGAGCACAGTTTTACCAGTTAGAGAAAAAAGTCTCCAGTGTGACAGCAGAGTGTGAGGTCATGGTGTGTCAAGTGCTTTCAAAAGATGTGGAACAATTACTCTTTTACCTCTCCATCCTTATTCCAGATTTAACGATGAGGTCAATTAGCTATGAGAGTTCTTTAAAACAAAAACAAATACAAGTGATTGTTACTCCTGTTGCTGTCCCACCAGGGTCACAATCTTGTTAGGTTAATTCTAATATTTATATACCATATCTTTAACAAAACGTTCACTTGATTGACAACAAATGGAAAACCAGGAACCATGGCACCTCTAAGAAGACCACAAACCAATTTGGCAAAGTTAACATTTCATCTGGAGAAACTCCCGATGGAAGAGACTGATACTGTCATTGCCCTAGCAATCTTTCTTTATGATAATGGGCACCGAATGGTTTGGAGTTATTTACAGCTACCTTTGCTGAAGTGGCCCCTTTGTTTTCCCATAGACTCCTCTTGTTGGTGACATCAACCGGCTTCAGATCCTGTCAGAAAGAGAGAAAACAAAGCATCACATCAATTTAGCATTTCTTGCTCAATATGAAAGTAGCGGTCATACTGAGTCAAAGGTACATGAGTACCTGAGATGTAAGGGAGAAGAATAATAGAGGAGGGTGAAGAGCTCAAGCAAAGAGAGCAAAAGTTAACAGACACTACCAAGCAGACAGGTACTTGTCTAGTGAAAGTGGAAAATAGCACTCTTACTATGAGGCTGAGGCCATCCACTATCAAGACATTACATAACATAAAATTCAGGAAAAACTTATTAATAGACTTTATTTAATATATACTTATAGCAAAACTGTTCCAATGAAGTTACAGCAAGTGTCACTTGTTGTGTGCGGTGTATGTGTAAGGCAGCCTTAAACATGAGCAAAAGTGTATAAACAGTGAAGCTTGCCGTCTGCAAGCTTATGATAAAATGCTTAACACTGTACAAACTAAGGCAATGTCTAAAATATCCACTTACACTGTGTGTACATATGATGATGGATCAAAGAGTAGATTGTGGCAAGCTCAGAGACTTCACAAGTTATTCGCATTAGTGGCCAGCAGGAGGTGCCAGACATGTCATTTCCCACACATGCACAAGGACAGGCTGACATGCTTGTACTGCATCATTTGAAAATGATTAGAAAACATGTACTGTACAGAACACAACCAGTAGTAAATGTAGGAACTGAAAGAACTGTAATACAACAGAGCTGATGACACTGAAAGTACTGCATTTTATTATAAAGTTGACCAGTGTTTGCTGGCCTAAATGCAGCAAAAAGCCCCAAGTATTTTTCAGTAATATTTAATATTAATGTGAACTATAAATATGTTATTAACAAGTTAAAAACATATTTGGGTATTATGACCCAATTCCTCATGGAAAGAAGATGATTTGCATTTTCTTAAAGAAAATGTGTAGATCCTGGGACTTAAACCAAAACATTTTAGTTCAGTTAAAACCATCAGGTGTATATAAAAATGGATGATGCATCACCACTTCCAGCCACCAGGCAAAAGTGAAGGCAAAATACCATGAATACAAGTGTGGACATCTTTCTTTTGTGATGCACCTTGCAGCCAGATTCTGTGTAGAGGTGGAACCATGATATCAAAACTGTCAAATTATCCAACATACACCCTTTTTATATCATCAAATAACTTCTTAAAAACAAACTTATCAGAAAATGACCACCTGTACAAAAAACATACCTACAATACCTAAAATGGCAAAAATCACCTCTAGGAGAAATGTATTTGATTTGTACTTTGAATGTTTTGTTTGGCTCATGTTTGCTCACATAGAGGGGATTGGATTTATGAACTATACTGCAACCAGCCACCATCCTACTTTATATACAGTCTATGGTAAAAACAAATTTTCAGGTATACAGAGATGACTGTAAACATAATGCAGGTCAACCAACAGTGCATTTGCTATATTATTTTTTTAGTATTTCTCTACAGGGCCTTCATGGGAACAGTCCATATACCAATTTTACTGGCAGCAGTAACAGGTTGCTATGACAATGACTTACTGCTGGCCTTCCTCCTGGAGTTTTGCCGCTCTCCGGAGTTTTATTCAGCCAGTCGTTGATGCGACCCGCCACACCTGTCTTCATCACAGCTGCTTCCTGTTTAAATAGGGTCAATAGTCAGCTAAGCCTGGTTGTCATCGGAAATAGGGCCTAGCAGGAAGTGCCAGAGAACTTGACTCTTTCCTGTCTCTCACTCTTTTTGCTCTAATCACACACACACACACACACACACTCGTTCACCATCTGATCTTTTACCTTGAACGTGCTCCCACCACCACCAGGAGAGCCAAACACGTCCCCTTTCTCCCACATGCTCTTGATGTTTCGTATGTTGTCAGTGACCATTGGCAGATCCACTGCTCCAGAGCGAGGGGATCGAGGCTCTTTGGTCTCTCTCTGCATAGACAAAAAGTTGGCCTTAAATTGACAAATGCATAGCATGAGAGTTCTGATCCAAGTTCTTTATGCTTTTTAAAAATCATGTAGAAGTTATGACAGTTGCTTTTCTTCTTATGGTTCCAGGTACACATGTACCTGGAAGATGTCTAGTTATATTTTTTATGTCTACTGTATAGTTGTGTCTTGCAGTCTCAAGTGGAATGGTAACTACAGTTTCAGTTTCATGTGTCATTAGTGTTGATGCCACTTTTTGCTACAATATTTTTGCTTTTTCACTGTAGATGCAATGCTAACCTGAGCAGCTGAGGTGTACTGCTCCAACCTGTTGTCTATCTTGGACACCACAGGAGAATGAGACGTCTTCACTGTGCTGCTGGGCAGAAGTAAGCCATTAGCATACTGTGCTTAAAAAAATAGGACTACCTTAAATACCATTTGGTCTTTAGTTCCATAACAGCAGACACTCAAGTATTAAACTTTCAGCTCTGGGTTACATTTTTCCATTTCAGGACTGCTGCAAGGCTTACATGCCAAGACAGATTGATCTGGTGGATGGTGCTTAAACTATGTTTTTACCTTTTCTGTGCTGACTTGTTCAGGAACTCTGCTCTCTCTCCAATCTGCAGAGAAAGGTGAGAAAGACATATAGTTACTGCAACTATGTTCCAATCATGCATACATCAATGCAATACCACATTTTTCCTTTACTCTTCTCTAGCCTCAAAACAGATGCTAAATACAACCCTCATTTTGATTTGTTTGCATGAGTAGTGTTGTTGTAAACCCATTTATGACTAAAGTTCATAGGACAATATGTAGACACACTTGTGATTCTGTTCTGAATAATTATAGGCCCTTTGATGATTCATAACTGAAACTGCATTATGTACTTCTAATTCTGGATTTTTCATTTTGTCTTATTTTTTTATGTTAGACCTTCCTGTTCAGGATCATATAATGTAAATGACTGCTCCTTTCATGCGCAAAGTGCTGTGAAAGATAGAAGCAGAAACAACACAGCAAGCCTTTTCCTATCACTGCCTTTGGACTGTGGGAATCTCAGAGAATTGTTTATGATGTTTGACAAAAAGGCTAAAAGAGGGGGCAACACATGCTGCTTAGACACTCAAAAAACCCATCTGAACAGACAAAAGAAGAAACAGCAGCAAAAGCACTCTCCCCTCTCTCTCTGTGAAAAAGGACTTCGGCTACTACCAAATGTGGGAGTCTCTAAAATACTCTCCACCACGAAATTCCCCATTCTCACATGTGTTTTACAAAGTTGTAGCCATTTGAATGCAGTTGCTCTTTTTTCGGCAATACTAATTATGTGCCCACCAGCTATCTCGGTCCTTTTGTATCTTATACAAAAAATATCATAAAAACCTTGGTTTTCTATTCAATAACTAGGTGAAATTCGACAAGCAAATAAAAATGCTCTTGTCCGATTTATACCCCCTGTTCTATCCTCTCTTCATTGGTTACCTGTTCATTTTAAGACTTAGTTTAAGATGCTATTATTTACACTCAAAGCTTTAAATGGTATGGCCCCAGAATATGTTTCTGATCTTGTGCAGTGGCATAAGCCTTCGAGAACTCTTAGATCAGCAAACAGTTTCTTGTTGAATATTCCCGGGGCTAAAAACACTGTCGATGGGGAGATTGCGCTTTGTCAGTAGCAGGCCTGAGACTTTGGAATGCTCTGCCCGTTAATCTTAGCTCTGTTTTGTTTTAGCTGAGTTTAAATTTACACTCAAAAACTATTGCTAGTTGAGCTTACTCATTCTGTCCATCTGTGATTGTGCTGTTTTTAAAATTTCTTTGTTTGCAATTTTATTTTATGCTTTATTATGTATTTTTATCTTACAACACTTTGGGCAATCTGTTGTACTTTTAAAGTGATATATAAATAAACTTTGATGTGACTTGACTTATAGCATTCCTGTTAACCATTCGGGCAAGTGCCCAGAAACCTGTCTCCAAATGAATGCTAATGTTGTCGGACAAGAGAATAAACAACTGTTTGCTAACACATTAGCCATTCAACTTTATATGCAGAATATGCTTATGCTGTGTTGTTGTGATGCCCCCAAGTGTCCAAACTGTATGCCATAGAAGATGGTAGAGCATGGAACAGGTCGCATATTTTTGTACAAACCTGATCTGTACCTGAGAGAATGGCATCCGAATCCGACCCATATGTTACATGCTTATACAGTATATAATATCCAACCCAGCCCAAGCCCAGTGCAGTTGAGTTTGTAAGGTAATTTTCCCCTTATCAAACAAACAAATCAAACATTCGAGTGCGCCAACCGTCTAGCACAAAGGTTACCTACGCATCCGAACCCGACTGGGACCCGAACATGATTTTTTTGTCTGAACTGGCCCAAACGCTCGGGTACTGACAGATCATGTCGGGCTTGATTCGGGTATCCACAATCCAGTCTATTATGGCATTCATCTGAACTGTCTCAGTAGTGGAAAAGAGCTACTGCTTGTTGTAGACAATGAGAAAAAAATATAAAAAATAAAACAAAAGTTGGAAGTTAACAACACACAGTACAGCTGTGTTATAACAACAAAGTGTCACAACAACACTAAAAACACTGCAAAGCAAAGCAACAGTTCATACACAATAAAACGTATGGTGTATGAAATATGCAACAGACAGATGCATCAACACAGACACACACACTTACACAAACAACTCTACCTACAGTGAACATGATGACAAAGTAAAGCTGTGTCCAGGAGGCCAGTGAAGCAGGGTGAAGAATCACAGTTGAACCACATATTTAAAAAAACTGAACATAAACAAAGTACATGATTCTAGTATGATCAGAGCTCACACACCATTAGAGCCGACATCTAGAGTCTCTCTGGGACGGGCCAGATGGATATTACTGTTAACTGTTACTAATTAGATTTTCTCCCCTGGTGGAAAATCCCTGTCGCTTTTCAGTGTGTGCGAGATGGCTTTATGCAAAACAGGAAACATTTGTTCACATTTAGGTTGATTAAATGGTCTTTTGACATGACAAACGTTTGTCTTTGGATGAAATGAGGGGAGAGTTGATTTGAGTTGCTTTTTCTTGTGTATTTCTTGTGACTAAGAGTTTAATAAATCAGCAGAATTTCAACATGAAAAGTCAAATAAGTTACAGAAAAAACTGCCAGCAGCTGACTTTTTCACATCGATTTCACAGTTCATTGAGTTTCTTTCCATTTATGAACACTCCATCCTCTCGGTCAGATAACATTTCATGCTTAAAAGAGGTGAGAGGGACAGATGGGGTTATCTGGCACTAAATCTCTCCAAATATTTAGAATGTTTAACTTGAGTATTGCTGTGCTGCTGGATGAGTGGGATTTGCAAGTTTTGGATTGCTATAATATTGACTTCATTATGACAACTGTTTTGAACAGGGTGCAAATGCATGAGAAGCAGAAAAATACAATATTGTGTTTGAAAGTTGCAGTTGTTCTGTACTGAACTAAATTATCTACGTTTTACAAAGGATTGATGATAATTAGGTAAACCCCTTCTCTTAACTGTGATTTTCCAATCATAGCACAACAGCCATGGCCAGCAGACCTGTCAAATTTTGGATTGGATGTTGAAGCATTGTCATGGCGATATAGTAAGACCAACTGAAGCTTATTTGTCTGCTTTAATATAGACTGCTAAAAGTAGCGTGCTTAGCCCTACTGTAATAAGCTAGCTGCTTCCAAGGGCAACGAATTTATAGCGAAGTTTATTAGTCTGTATCCTTTTCCAGACTAGCGCATTTTCTATGTGTTGTATTTCCCTGTTGTGTAGAAGCCAGTCATTGATGCTACTCCATCACAGTGGAGGCTGGCAGCTCTGTTCGACTCTTCGTGAGATCTGGGGCACTTCAGCAATCTTAGCTAAACAAATGGCTAGCTCATGTAAGTTTGATCTTTAAAGCCTTTACTCTTGCGACACTGAAAGTGAAATATACTGTTTGAAAATACAGACAGGTATACAAGTTAAAAATGGGGATTATTATAGAACATCGTGTGATCTTAAATCTTTCCTTAACATATATAGAGAGAGGTATGATAAGCAACACAGGTCCCTTTGACATTAGACATTATGTGGTATGCAGCGTAACCATTAGGCCAGTGGAAGCCACAGTTTTTTAGCATTATTATGAAATTAACCAATGTTTCAAAAATTCTGAGCGGTAAGTCTGACATGATTTGACACGCATGTCATTATAAAGTGCATATGTGTTGTGTGAAAACAGACAACTTGACAGGAGCAGCAACAGTGACTATGGGACACAAGGCTTAGTAAATGAAGAACTGGCAGATAAAACTGAATTGACACTCTTCTCTTGTGACAGGTGAGAGGTTAAAAATGCTGCACTGACCTTCAGGGAGGAGCCTCGAGGGCTGACACATTTGAAGGGTTTGTCCTCCTCATCCATAGTGTCTTCCACCCTGTGTCTTTTCTCAGCTGCCTCTGCTCTCCTCTTTTCGATCTCCTCCTTCATCTTTCTCTTTTCCTCCTGAGAAAGACAAATGCTGAAGTTCAGAAGATTGATTTCTGAGCACAAATTTAGAAAGGAATTAATTAGAAATCCTTGAGTTTTTTTCCTGTTTTTGTTTTGCAGCACATTTGTTGTTAACAAGTAATTTAATAGGAGTATTTGTAGGTGGAGCTCTGTTCTTTGTCAGTTCAAGCATGCTGAATATTGCTGCAGATGGTAGCTGTCTACTTCTCTTGTAATTACTCAGACCCAAGGTTTTGGATGAGAAACTATAAAAGCTTTCAAAAACTGGGCAAAAGTTGAATGACTTTCATGTGACAATGAATGACAAAATCTAAATATATTTATCTGGCCTTGGCTTATTATATCAAATAGCATATGTCACAGACACCCAGCAATGCAGCTGACCCAGAGAACAGATACACGCCAATTTGATTAATTGATTTACTCATGAACAAGTGTGATTACTTAGAGAAAATTCTTATTTACAGTGATTGGGTGCCTCAGGGGAAAAATGCAGTTTTGGAAAGCTTGAGACATGCAGATCATCAACAGCTTTTCTTTTTTTTTAACAATTAATGTATGCAACATTTGTACTGTATTCAGAAGAGGGCTGGTGCTTGGCAGTATATCAGCCCTTTCCAACAGCCTTGTCTTGGTTAATTAGTCTCTATCTCTAGGCCATCTTTTAATTACAAACCAAAAGGCCTCATTAACATCAGACAAGAGGAGAAGAACAGAGTGAGAGACAGGCCGCCACATTCTGAGCCAAGATCAACAAAGAAGACCAGTCAGTGTAAGTAGCTGAAAGAGAGAATGAACAATGTTGTGCGGGTGAGCACATCTGTCAATACACAGGCAAAAGGAGGGTATCACATTTGATAAACACAAGGAGGATGCTCTTATAAAAGGAGGAAAAAGGAATGATATATGTAAGTTACAAATAGTGACCCAAATTGGAGTCATGATAACAGTGAGGTATGGAGAGATAATGTCACCACAGCGCTAGTATTTGTGATGCATGGGTTTCAGCTCATGCAGGTATAAAGGCTACATCAATGTGAATGTGGGGGTCTGAAAAAAATGAGAAAGGATAGGGGTTATAAAATCTGAATAAAAACCGAACTGAGATTGATAAATGGGAAAAATAATCTTAAAGTCAGACTGACACTTTCTTCTTTGCAAAGAAATTAGTATATTTGTAATTGGTGTTTGGCTTTGACTCATGTACTTATTAGGTGAAAATTGTTAAAATTAGCACAAAGAAAATTATATGAATTTGATTTCATTTATTTTTCTGTTCTAATAGTGCTCCCTAATTTTGTCTTCTCCAAGACAAATTCATCTTTGCTTTGGACTGAAATGTCACTACTTACCAGGACCATAAATATTGTATATCACTTCAATTTCAATAGCTCAATAGGCAGTTAACTGGCTGATATTATTATCTGCTATTTAGTGAGCAATTTCAGTTTCCCATATGTGACTTACTTTGCACTGTGATACATATAACTGGGTATTGTCGAGATTACAAGACTTGTTGCAGTGAGTTTTGACAGTCTATTTCCTGCTACCACATCTGGACACATGAGAGACAGCTAGCCAGATGTAGAGCTAGACTCTAGCAGGGGCTACCAATTACTCAGCAGATGTTGAAACAATATGAATTTATTTAATGTCTGGTGGGAATGAGGGGCAAGCTAGGCTATTTAGCTTCCAATTTCCAGCAGTAAGCTAGTTAGCGTGTTGAATTGCTGTAAAGGGACATGTCTGAAATCACTAACAGTACAAAATCAGTAAGCACTATGTAGACTTGTATCAATATTCACATGTTAAAAGGATCTGTAGCCCAGAAGTTGACAACATGGGCCCCTAGAAGTCAGTCAGCTGCTGCCATGGGAAACACACATTCAGAGGTTTAGATGCTCTTTCCACAAGTTGTGTCCTAAAATGTTTTATCCATGAGGTGATTTTAAAAAAAAAGACCTCATCAGAATACTGTATGTCTATCTCTTTCTTACCTCCTCTTTGGCTTTTCTCTCAGCCTCCTCTTGCTTCCTCTGTCGTTCTTCCTCCTCTAGCACCTTCCTTCTCTCCTCCCTCTTTCTCTTTAGCTCTTCCAGTTCAGCCTCTGCCTCCTGCTGTTTCTGCCTCATCCGCTCAAACTCCTCACTCTCCGCATCATCACGGCGACGCTTCAGCTCCTCCAACTTGCGCTCTGCCTCCAGGTGGGCAGCGTCGTCTTGGTCGTCACCAGTGGACACCTCGGGGGAACGTACACCACCACGACTGGGCCATATGCCACAAAAATAAAGGTCAGAGTACAAAAGTAGGCCATTAGGGAAACAGTGGAGTGTAAGTAAGACACCAAGCTGAGTGACACCTGATACAAACTGAATACTTAAACATATATTGGAGGGTGTGTCGCTATCATGGACAAGAAAACACAGAAAGACAAAAAATGTTTAAACACAAATACCAACAGTCACATTTGCAAAGATAAGAAACAGCACATCATTCAGTGTGTCATGCTGGGGACTTATTGTAGGTGACCCAAGTCAAAAACATATTGTTGCCCTGCTATGGCTGAATTCTCAATAAAAACAGATTGCGTGCTTCACAGTTTGATTTAGATATGCTTTTCAATTATTTTGCATATGCCCAAGGCAACACTTTCATGCCTTTATGCTAGCCTGAGCAACAAACTGTAAATGTCAGACTGCAACATTAATTAAGTTACTATGTGAATAAAGTGGCCCTGTTCAGCATATGCCAACTCAGTGAAGCCAAATAGTAACATTTCTCCTCTATCATTTTCAGAATAAACTTCAATCTGCAATAATGTAACTCAGTAAATGCCAGTCTTGGTTATACTAGGTTTTGTTTAAATTTTATGCTTTTTAAATCTATGTGATAAATTTTTATTTTAGGAATGTGTCTTTTTCACCCACTACTGGGTATCTTATTATTGAAAGTAATGGCAATCTGTGGCTGTACCTTGATCTCTTCAACTGACCTTTGTGTCAAGAATATTAAGTTACTGTAGTACTTTTCCACAACTGGTCAAGTGTCGAGAGGCTATGAAGTATCAGCACATTGGCCAATGTCTGCATCATATCATATCTTTTAAGGAAACTACTAACATAAATATGGCAAGTATGTTTGATGTCTAAAAAATGTTTTATTCTACATTTATGTATAATTATTTTGCATCTGTATTTTGTTTTAGGACTGGCCTCAAATATCCAGTGTGGATGTTTGTGGTGTAACATGAGAGAAAGCCACAATTTGGATATTTACTATAAAGACAAATTACTTTCTAGTAATTATTTAGAATTTTTAAGCACATATTCTTAATTAAATGATTGCCAAATTGCCAAATGAATATGAAGTTGTTTAGTAGAGCACAAAACCTTTTGAATAATTCATAAAACCTGGCTATTCCTGACTTTGGCCTGAGAGAGAACCAGGTGGTGACTTCATGTGCGTTGCTGTGTCTGTGTACCTGATGGTCCTCTCAGGTTTCCTATGCTGTTTGGGAGCCGCCTCCTCATGCAGCCCTCCATTCTGCTTCCTCTCCTCCTCTCTGTCCTCCCTGGGGCCACCTCTCTCGTTCACCTGCAGCCACACACACAAACAACCAGGATGTCACATGGGACAAAGGGCCCATCCCAAGTCTCTAACATGATTGTTCCTCACTTCTCTATCCTCGCTCAACCCAGAAGTCATTCCACTCCTGACACCTTTCTCCACCCACTCCAACCTGCCTGTACTCACCTGTTCACCTCTTTCCCACACCCCCCATCACACTGGACTGTTGACCCCAAATACTTAAACTCCTGCACCTTCTTGACCGCAGCCCCCTGTAATCACACTGTTCCACTTCCCTCCCTCACGTTCATACACATGTATTCTGTCTTACCATGATTGACTTTCATTTCTCTTCTTTCCAGAGCAGACCTCCACCTTTCCAGGTGTTCATCCACCTGCTCTCTGCTCTCACTACAGATCACAATGTCATC
>NW_018128096.1:972774-973124 GCF_001952655.1 Monopterus albus
CTTTCTACATCCCACTTCTTTCTAGCTAGCCTCCTCCTTTGAATGCTGTCATGTACTTACTCATTCCACCACCATGTTTCCTCATCTTCTTTCCTCCTTCCAGATTACACACCTAGCACCTTCCTACCTGTCTCCCTGATCACTTCTGCTGTAGTTTCCCAGTCATCTGGAAGTTCTTCCTGACCACCCAAAGCCTGTCTCAACTTCTGTCTGAATTCCTCATGACATTCTTGCTTTTGCAACTTCTACCTCTTGGTCTTCTTTTCTGTCTTTCCTCTCCTCTTCTTCCTGACCACCAGTCATCCTACACACCACCATTCGATGCTGTCTGGCTACACTTTCTCCTACCA
>NW_018128096.1:973395-981938 GCF_001952655.1 Monopterus albus
GAGCTCCTCCTTCAGGATCACTCCTACCCCATTTCTCTTCCTGTCCACACCATAATAAAACAGTTTGTATCCCCCTCCAATGCTACGCGCTTTGCTACCCTTCCACCTGGTCTCCTGCACACACAGTATATCTACCTTCCTTCTCTCCATCATGTCCGCCAGCTCTCTACCTTTCCCTGTCATTGCCAACATTAAGAGTCCCTATTCTCCTATACTCCTGCCTTTCCTATTTCCTCGGATCCTTCTGCCTCCTCTTCTTCCAACAGTAGTCCAATTTCCACCAGCACCCTGTAGGTCAACAGCACTGGTGGCGGTTGTTGTTAACCCGGGCCTCGACCGATCCAGTATGGAATTCCCACTGATGATTCGCATGTTTAAATTTGGCATGTTTTTACGCCGGGTGCCCTTCCTGATGCAACCCTCTCTATTTATCCAGGCTTGGAACCAGCACAGAAGTCACTGGCTTGCAACCCATAGAATGCACTTGAGTTTTCATCTGAACAGTTAGGACACAGCTCAGCTGTTCATTTGGACTTGAAAAACATGATGAACTACTCCAGATGAAAAAGCTCAGCTGATGAGGTTGGGGGGTTGCGATTCATCACATCGTTGACTATTATATTCTGTTTTTCCAGTCTAATAGAAAAGTCACAAACAGCTCAAGCTTTACTTATTTTTGTTTTTATAGTAATAGAAATAAATACAAATAAAATGCTTATCTGGTCTAAACCTGATTTGATGCCTCAGCAATCTCATGTTTTCTTCCAGTAAAGATATTGATTATATTGAATCACATTGTTTCTTTACTACAGTGTTTTTGGAATGGAATCGGTGAAATGTGAAATGTTGCTGCTCTCATAGCTGAGATGCAAGACATGCAGAAAAAACACAGTGACCACTGTGGAACATGTTAACTATGATAAAACACTCTCTGCGTGGCTGTAACCATGCAGTCATAAAGCACATGCTCAGTTTACCACTAGTTTGTAAATGGTGCCAACCACACTGTGACAACATGAGGTGTCTGGGTAATTTCAGCATCTGGCTTCAACCAAGTCCCAAAGTAAACAAGACAGCCTTATTCAGATCCTTTTATATATCTTTTTTTTTTTATATTTTCATATCTCATCTAAGATGTATCAAGACACTGAAGTTACCCAGACCGATTTTCTGTAGTGTGTATCACACCTCTACTGAAATTCTTACCACGTGTATGATATCTCATTTTCCCCTGAGTGCAGTATCTCAGATACCTCTTTGTCCTCTTCTGTGTAACATAGGCTTGTTCTCTGACTTATCTACATTATTAGCCTCAGGAATCTCTTCAGCCTCCTCTGATGCTACTGCATCTTCCTCAGCCTCAGAATTTGCTGACTTGGCCTGATTTGAACTCTCACTGACTATTGACTGTGTTTCTCCTTCACCAAGTTCCTATGAAAAAGGATTATAGCAGTTCTTTGAAAGATCATTGATCAGCTCTGTGGTGTGCATTACAAAGTCAATGAGCAAACTTTGCTTGGCAATTTAGGCTCTTACAGGTACAAATATTTTTACAGGGTCCATCAGCTAAAATAATCTGTTAAAATTGGTAAAATAACTGAAAAAATAAAGAGATAACTCACCTTTTCTCTCAGGTAAGACCTTCTTAGTTTGTCTTCCACCACTTCCAATTTTTGTTCCTCTTCTTCTACACCCTCTTCTGCTTCCTCCCCGCCCTCAGGAGTAGCTTCCTCTTCAGCCGTACTTGGCTCCTCTCGCTCCTTCTCCTCTCTCCTTGAGAGAAGGAGCGATGTCATTGATGTCTTCTCCTGTTCTTCCTCATTAGCATGATAACGACCCCTACGCCAGGAGGAGGGCCTCTCCTCTTCATCGTTATTTTTCTCCGTGGCAACGCTGTCATTGTCCTCCGTCATATTGGGGTCCAGCTGCTTCTGTCTCTCCAGCGCCTCCTTCATCCGTCTCTGCCGTCTCTCCTCTTGTTTGGCCATGCGATCCAGCAGGACCTGGTCCTCATCTTCTCCACCACCTCCATAAGAGCTGCTCACAGACACTGTCTCTGTCACACTAGGACAGAGACAATACAAACATTTTACTGTGTGGTCTTTTTGTAATGAGGAGGAAGCCTTGAGGTCAGAACAACAGATGTCAGGTATTAAGAATAGTGAGAAAGTGAATGCATATTATCTTTGGTTAAAATTATGATGACGTTGCTCACAGGAAACCACATCATCTTCCAGTTTTTGTTCCTCTTCTTCTACACCCTCTTCTGCTTCCTCCCCGCCCTCAGAAGTACCCTCCTCTTCAGCCAATTTTTGATTCCATGGTTCTAACTTAAGTGACATTTTTTCATCTTCCATAACCTCTTAACTGTTGTTTAGTGGCAACACATTTATGTTTATTTTAGGTGTATGTCAGGTTTAAATAAGTGTAACTAATGTGCAGCAGGGTGTTGATGAATGAGCACAAGACTGGTATTTTGACAAGGACAAGACAAAAAAGTAAATAATAGAGCTAAGACAACGGAAGATGACAGAAAAGACAAATTTCCCAAAAATTCGCTAAAAATTTTGGCTGTCAATTCAGTACAAAATAAAATGCTAAAATCAGAGAATAAATGTCAATGCAAATTTCCTTTCAAAGTAAATATAAAGATTTAGACCATGAACGAAGATCAAGATTTGGCTGTAGCTGACATTTGAATATGCTGAAAATGGTCCACCACAAAATTTTAAAATGAAAAAAACTATTTTTTGAAACAATTTTTGATTCCATGATTCTAACTTAAGTGACATTTTTTCAAAACAATAAAAGGACGTGCACAAATTCTTTATTGTTGAAGTACAGCCCATAACTGGGCAGGATGACACAGTGACAGACAGTTCTTGTGCTGCTGTATGTCCGTCACCTGTGGCTGTTGGTCATAACCAGACTGTCTGGCTGTCCACTGGGCTCCTCACTCTCCCTGTTCCTTAGCCTCTCCTGGCGTGCTCGGCGCCTCCTCTCACGGGCTGCCTCCTCTTCATCATCATCGTGCCTTGCCAGTCTGAGGGACACAAAAGAAGAAAGAGGCAGAGTGATGATGCAGAGACATTCTTTTTTTTTTTAAACTTCAACTTAAACTTTCATGTGCTTCTTCCTTTCCTAAATTTAGCTTCGCAGTTAGAAACTTTAAAGTGAATGATTATTTAAACTGGACTGTAATCATCACAGTGACCAAACCTGGTGGATTTGCGCGAAATTTTCTTCTCTCCTATCGATCTGTCAGCTGTGCAACAACCAATACCTCTTATCATGGCTGAAGTTTTTATGAGCTGATAAAACCTCTGTCTGGAGACATGGCTTGGCAGAGGATAAAAGAGAGCCAAAGAAACAGTACTTCCAGCCCACAGTTTATACTGGTCTGGTTAGTGTTGGAACACAGCAAACTATAGAGGTGTGTGTGTGTGTGTCAGTGTGTTGCATTGCAAAACAGCTACTAGCACTAAAGTTTTATATTTCTATGAGGAATATAAAACAGCATTAAAACAAAATCATATTTTACTGAACTAATTAACTAAAGTCCTAAATCTTGTGTCAAAACTGCCTAGCAGTATTTAGTACCGATATAGGCGGAGTGGGATTCTTAGAAGAACAACTGCTTCTTGTTTTACTACAGTTCTAGGCAGAAGTTTAGTTTTACTGAGACAACCATTTCAACACAAATACCACCTTACTGAAGCCAAGCAAGCCAGTTTTTGTTTACAGTCTTTATGCTAAGCTAACGAACTACTGGATGTAGCTGAATATTTAATTGACAGTTATAAGAGCATTATCTTTCTTCTCATAAAACTCAAAAAAGCAAAGCAGCATATTTTCCAAAATCTTGAAATATTTCTTAAAGAGAGTAAGCAAGTCTCAGTGTGTCAAAACAACTTAAAGCGAACATTAATGCTAAAAATTCTGCAAGGAGATTGGTTTTTAAGATACTGCTTCTTAGATAATGTCTTGTTTTAATACAGTATGCAGTAATTTTCCACACAGTCTGTTTTGCTGACCTGCCCATAGTAATGCAAAAATTATTTCCCAGTTAATTATTTCACAACCTGAGAAAGCATGCATGTAATGAGAAAGAAAACGCATGCTTTAATATCTGAATAGTGTAAAAACAGATTCGGGTGGTGTCTCTTGAATTTTCTGTTCCCCTGTTCCGTTTATTTTTCTTATTAGAATACTATGCATAATTGGTCAAGCATACAGTAGCTGAAGCAAGGACATGCAAGGTCATGTCTGAAAACATGGCAAACATCGGCTGTTTTAATAAGACGTTCTTTCTCGCCTCACTCTCTTACTCTAACATTAATAGCGATAAATCATCACAAAAAAGGCTGAGATATACAAATGATCCATAGCTTTAACAGAGCAAAAGCCAACGCAAACATACAGTGGATGTCTTTCGTAAATGCTGTGGTTTAATTAAAAGGTGCAGCTGCATGCAGTCATTAGCATGACTCCATCGTTAACACTCTAGCTGCCTAGAGAGCTACCATATATTTATGTGCTTACATTTGATTTAAAACAGCATGTTCAGACCTTTTTTTCTGAGAGCAGTACAAAGTAATTTTGGAAAATGCAGGGATTCTAAATGAAGTACAAGTACACAGGTCCAGAGAGAGAGAGGCTACACCCAAAAAATAAAGTATATTTGAGACTATATTAAACTGAAGATTAACTATGCAGTACTACCAGAGCCAGAAATCTTCTACTTTGGAATCTTCTTCCAAAGTACCTAAATCAGTTCCTGAAATATTGCTTTTCTCACTCTCTGCAAACTGAGCTCTATGCTTGCTGTGTATTGCCCCCACTGACCTTTACACTTCCACTGCTAACCACATGCCTAGCTACCTAACATTACAGCGCAGCGTTTGAGGTCAGCCAGTGACGCATGCTATTGCATGTTAATTGCAACATCAAAGTCAAAGTGTTTATTATCATATGCACAGTTATGAAACGTGTTTCCCTGTACAATGAAATTCTTACTTTGCCGTCCACATGAATGCCACACCATACAAGTGAAATATAAAGTAGATGGATAAAAGTAACATAAAATCTAAGGTACTTTAAAGCAGCAAATGAAGAGATATAATAAAAATATATATGAATATAATAAAAGAATGTATGCTATATGGGAGCTGTATGTGCAATAGTCAACGGTGAATGTCCAATTGTGTATGTGCAAACAGAATATAAACAGTACAGGTGGCATTACATGATGTATTTCCTGGTAATAAACTCCAGCTGTTTGGGCAGAGGCATGGAGGATGGAGGCAGCTCTCCTCCACACCCTGCGGTGATAAATGCTCTGCAGAAAGGGCAGTGGAGTCCTGGTGATCTTCTCAACAGTCTTTACCACTCTCTCTCTGCAGGCGCGTGCGGTACATAGTGCAAAGGATCCTAGGCAACATGCCAAACCTCCTCAGCCTCCTCAGGAAGTACAGCCGCTGTTGGGCCTTCTTGACCAGCTGTGTGGTGTTATGTGTCCAGGTGAGGTCCTCACTGATGTGGACGCCCAGGTATTTGAAGCTGCTCACCCTCTCCACTTCGAGCTCCCGGATGAACAGTGGCTAATGAGAGCTCCTCTCCTTCGTCATGTCCACTATCATCTCCTTCATCTTGTCCGTGTTGAGGCTGAGATTATTGTCCTTGCAACATGACACCAGACCGGCCACCTCCCTCCTTTAGGCTGCTTCGTCCCCACCAGTGATGCGTCCTATCACTGCGGTGTCATCCGCGAACTTAAGCCACCCTGCTTCTCTCTGTACTCCCTCTTGGCCGCAGTGATGGCTTTCCTCAGTTATCCTTGTAGAAGGTGACACGGTTGTGCGTGAACAGGGTGTAGAGGATGGGACTGAGGACACATCCCTGTGGGGTGCCAGTGTTTGTAGTGATGCTGGCTGAAGTCCTGTTGCCAATCCTGACAGACTGGGGCCTGCCAGTCAGAAAGTCCAGGATCCAGTTACAGAGGATGGGGTGCCGACTCAGTGTGGACAGTTTGTGGGTGAGTTTGTGGGGGATAACTGTATTGAAGGCGGAGCTGTAGTCAATGAAGAGTATCCTGATGTAGGAGTCTCTATTTTCCAGGTGAGAAAGGGAATAAAGAAGGGCAGCCACGATGGCATCTGAGGTGGCCCTGTTGGGTCGGTAGGCATACTGCAGGGGGTCCAGGGTGTCCGGTATACTGCTCTGAATGTGGGCCAGCACCACTCTCTCAAAACATTTCATAATGACTGGGGTGAGTGCCACTGGCCTGTAGTTGTTCAGACAGGTGACTGGGCTCTTCTTGGGAAAGGGGGACGATGGTTGTGGTCTTAAAGCAGGAGGGAACAATGCTCTGGCTGAGGGAAAGGTTGAAGATGGAGGTGAGAACATCAGCCAGCTTGTTGGCACATGCTCTCAGAGACCGCCCAGGGATGTTTTCTGGTCCTGGTGCCTTGCAGGGATCGATCTTCCTCAGAGCTTTGCAAACCTGGTCTGATGAGAGTTAATGGAGGGCAGGGGGGTCGAGTGGTTTCGGTGTGTATATGCCTTCTCTCTGTGCTGTGGCTGGAGGTCTCAAAGCGGGTGTAGAAGGTGTTGAGGTCATCCGGCAGGCTGTCTGTGGAGCTGATGATGCTGGTGGTGGTGATCCATGTGCAGGCGTTGCCACATCCGTCCGGAGTCAGCAGTAGAATAGAAGCCACTCTGCTTCTCTCTGTACTGCCTCTTGGCCGCTGTGATGGCTTTCCTCAGTCCATACTTTGCAGCTTTATACTCCATCTCATTGCTTGAACTGAATGCATGAGAGTGAGCACGCAGCATGTGGCGTACCTGACTGTTTATCCAGGGCTTATGGTTGGGGAACCTCCTGACTTGTATGGTGGGCACAATGTTGTCGATACAGGTACTAATGTACCCAGTCACATATTCAGCATAGTCCTGTACACTGACAAAAAAGTCCTCTGAGGTGGCTGCAGCTTTAAACACATCCCAGTCTGTCTGAGCAAAACAGTCCTACAGGTTTTCTCAGTCTCCATGTTCCAAAGTTTCAGTTGTTTAGTGACAGGGTTTGTTTGTTTCAGTCTTTGTCTGTAAGCTGGATACAGGAACAAAGAAATGTGGTCCTAGTGTCCGAAGTGGGGGTGGGGTGCAGCCCTGTATGCACCACGTATGTTACTGTAAACATGATCCAGTGTGTTCTTGTCCCGGGTGGGAATGTCCAAATGTTGGAAATATTTGGGGAACACAGTCTGTAGATTGCACTGATTAAAGTCGCCTGCGGCGATAAATACAGCATTGGGGTGAGCCATCTCTAACGCACTGATGACATCATGGAGTTTGCCGAGAGCCGCCATGGAATTAGCTCTTGGGGCTCACGTGTGGTGAGCTGAGCTAAAGCTGCTTGGGTTTATGTTAAGTTTTACAAGCTTGTGAAAAATCATTTTCTTCTTCCTTTCCTTCTCCTCCACTGTTTCCAACCACTGCCTCTTTCTCTCATGAGGAATATTGTCATAAGAGAACACATGAATCTGTTAACGCCCAAGCTAGGCCTATGGGATGGTGACATCAGTGGTGTCAAGCAATACTTTTAAAAATGTGCATGTGTACATGCTGAGTTTAGAAAATTCAACATATTTGATCATTGAGTGTTTGTCAAATCCAGATGGAAATTAAACAGTTTTGATCTTGAACCTAGCCTATGTAATTTTTGCTGTACACCATCTGCTGGGGTCACAGCAGATGGTGTACAGAGACTTAAGGTACTCAGGGTGATTGAATTGGTTTGACAAACGCTACAGAGTGCCTGGATTTTTGTGATCTGGTTACTTGTAACACAAGGAAAGTTGGGGAGAAGGAGCCTGCAGTACTCGGTTTTTTGTGGAATTTGTCACAGGAGTTGTTCTCCACTAAACTAAGGAAATAATTTGTTTTTTTTCACTACTCATGGGATGTGATTCACCAGACAAATAACTGGGGACTATCATTGGTGGAAGCACCCATGGTGTACATGGATGCCAGGTGTAGAGTAGGTACTTTATTGATCCCACAGTGGGGAAATTTCTGAGCACTAAGGGTCATGGTGAGGAGATGCTGGTAAACACTGATGGATTTAATCTTGCTACTCAGACATACTGGTAAGTTAAACTCTGCATGCTACATGTACTGATTTAAAAAGAGAATTGCTGTAGGAAACGTGATGGAGAACGCTGTTTCTGAAGATGAAAAGGAACAGATACGTTTACCCTTTTGTTAAAAAATATACATGCTGGATGGTTGTTTCTGAAGACTGTTTCTAAAATATTTGATTTAATTACTGAAATTCTGAAAAGAGAATTATTTATTACTTAATTATAATTTGATTTTAAGCCTTACATCAAAATTTTGTCAGTTATGTTACAAAAGGGTTGGAACAACCATCCATCCATCCATTTTCCTCCGCTTATCCGGGACCGGGTCGCGGGGGCAGCAGTCTAAGCAAAGATGCCCAGACTTCCCTCTCTCCAGACACTTCCTCCAGCTCCTCCGGGGGA
>NW_018128096.1:982856-987500 GCF_001952655.1 Monopterus albus
AACTAGACGACATCCCTTACTTCCGGTGTCCACCACCGGGTTCGGGGATTGCCACCACGACTTCCTTAAAATTAAACTATGTTGGCGTGGATCCACTGCCTTCCCCAAATTAAGAGATTCATTTAATTAAAACAATTTTGAAAAGAGAATTATTTCACATTACATTACTTCTTTCCATACTATTGGTGGTATTGTTCCTTATATGTGGGGGAGAAATGCTAGCTCCTCCCAAGTTAAGAAAACTACCCTATTTATTATTATTTTAAATTTTATTCAAATTCATTTCTTAGATCTATCAAAACTATTAGGCTGAACATCCTTGAAACTAGACCCTGACACTAAAACTTAATCCCTGCAAATTACCCAATATTTAGAGAGCGGAACAATTTTTACACATGGATCTTCAGAGAGCATAAAAAATAAGTATGTGTGTGTGCAGGTGGTCAGACCTAATGTGATAAAACCCCTTTGATGTGTCATCCATAGACTGTGGTGGTGTTGGTCAGTCCTATTCCCCCAGTGGAAAGCCCTAATAAAATCCATTAATGCAGTTATAAAACCTATTATAAAATGTTTGACATGAAATTCTAACACCTACATGCAAAACCTAAGTAGTTAGGGTTTGGCCCTTTGATCTAGGCAGGAATGAAGTGTCACAAGTAGGCGGGGTTTATGGGGGCATCATAAATCACTCACTTGACACCTCAGTTTGACAGATGTGGCATTGTTGTACTCTCTCTAAAGCATTCACTTTTTATTAGTAGGGAAAAAAATTATTTATTCTTTTAAAAGTTACATAGTCTCACTTAAAAGTTTCTCCACAAATATTCTTCACTTCCATTCATATTCCAGAAACTTCCATCATGTTTCCCTGCAGTAGAAAGAACATTAATCCTTATTCAAAAAGCAAGAATAATGTATATTGCCTCAGTGAGCAAAAACAAACAAAAAAAGTTACAAAATGACTCCCTTAACTCCCAAAGGACTGTGCCTTTCCAGAAACAGCACCAAATGTCATGAGAAACAGAGAACAGCAGCTAAAAATAAAAATAGAACAAAAGTGTCCTTGGTGACAATAATCTCAGGGTTAAAGATTCCTCAGAAGGACAAACTTCTAGTGACTGTGATATAGCGGTGGGTAGAGCAGTCATCTCCCAACCGGAAGGTGGGAGGTTTGAATCTCAGTGCCTGCAGTCTATGTGTCGAAGTGTCCTTGGGCAAGACACTTGAACCCCCAAATTGCCCCTGATGGTTAGAGCCATCAGTTGAGTTGGCGCCACAGATGGCTGCCTCGATTCTGTACTGGAGACCAGTTCCTTGTGTGTAACATACTTTGCCAAATAAAGGTGATTATCCTTATCCTTATCCTAAAAGCTGAATTAGCATTCCTGTCTATCAGAGCCTTGGCTGAGACGCATACACAACCAAAGCTCTGATTTAATATCCCTCTCCTTACCTAGGCCCCAAACTCTATCAGCATACTGACACAGAAATACAGAGAGAGTTGGAAGGGGAGAGTATGAGGAAAGGAAGAGGGCGTGCACAGTAATGGAAAAGTAGTAATCTGCAGATCTTATCAAAGACACCTTTTCCTGTACAGAATAATATGTAGCCACATTAACCTCAGGTTTGTCTGCCTGTATATACTAAACAAGAAATGCCCTTTTCTTGGGTGGCCAAGTAGAGTAAATTACCTGCTGACATTTAACAACTACACTAGCAAGCTAATGTGGGGCCCACACACTTAGTTTTATATGTAACAGCTGTGATGTAGTGAAATAAGAAATTTGTTCTGCTACATTTGTAGATAAACTCATCATTCTCTTGAGTTTTCACATGGTGCATAGTAAAGTAAAGCTGATTTAAGCAAGATTCTGCATACACAAATTGACTGTCTGTACTGATTGCATAGAAACACACAACATCACCATCAGTAAACCTATTAGAGAGAAATATATCCAAATATTTTCTTTACAGCAAAATATCTCAGAAATGTCAGTGAAAACAATTTAGGAGAAACCCACGAGAAAACACTTCTTCACCCCTCCTCAGCACAAAATGGAGGGAGAAAAGTATAGAGGATGAGTGAAAGAGAGGGAAAAGAAAAGCTGCTGTGAACAGAGAAGAGGGGAGAGAAGAAAAGGACAGGATGGAGAGGGGGAGGGAAAATGGATGGGGGCTAGTGCTGTCAGAAATGCTGACCTATTCCCACGCTGGTCTCTCTGGACCATTTCCCTGTCTACTGCTGGCCCTAAGAACCATAATGTACACCCCTCCTCTCCCACTATGGCGCTCTGCTGGGCTGACTGCAAGAATACACAATGTTAATTCTGTCATTGCTGGGACCCCAACTGCATTTATTCTTACTCAATGGATGACTGAGGGTGTATAGCATGCATACAAAAGGTAAATGTCAAAATCAAGAGGAACTTGGGCTTTCAAAATCTGCAACATTAGCAAAACCTATATCCAAACTGATGTGGTAAGTGTGAAGTTGACATAGGTGGTTCCATCTCTCCCTCCCTATCTCTGTGTCTCCCTCTCTCTTCCTGTCAGGGCCTAAAGGTTTATAATGCAGGGCCACGTCATATTTGGAATGGTCCATTCAGGGTGTGGATTGTTTGGTGTGGCTCATTCATGGAGGATATGCGTTATTTCCTCAGCCCTCCTTGGTCTCTTGTACAGAGAGGACAGAGGTAAGAGCAGGAGGAGAATGATGGCAGAGAGAAAAGATGAGTAATTAGAGTTTGAAAAGGATGAGGACACAGAGAAAGACAAAATGAGGAGGAAGAGGAGAAGGATATGGAGAACGAGGGGATAAAGATAAGTGGAAGAAGCAGGGAGAAGGTGCGAGAAAGAAAGAGGTGAAACCAGAAGAAAAGGAGAGGAAAGAGAGGGAGAAGAAAGAGAAGAATCAACTGAACAAAAGTTTAAAATGAAAGTGGAAGAAGATGAAAAGGAGGATGAGGCAGTGAAAGGATGAGAGGATAAGAGAGTAGGAAAAGAACAAAGAGTCAGACAAACAATGATACCCAGAGAAGATCCCCAATTAACTGCATTACAATACCATCTATACACCTAGAATTGACTACTGAGTCTGTGCCATGCGGGGGTCTTCTCACTCTCATACTGTACACACTGCATGCAGGTAGCAACTTCTGGCAACAACATTTCCTCTAAGGCTCCTCTATGTCTTAAAGGGGAAGGCCCGGCCTGTAACAACGGTCTCTGTTTGCGATTGAAAGCTGCTGTAGGTGTCTTCACTGCCATATTTTGCTAGCTGTAGCTATCAAAACAGTGGTAACACATCTGCCTGCAAATACAATGCCTTGTGGGAGACTCTTGGCTCATGCATTGAGTGCATGGGCAGAGTGTGTGCAAGTAATAACATATTCCTCAGAGGTTCACAAATTAACATTATACTTAGTTTATTTAATCTGTACAAAAAAAGCGAAGTGTGAAAATGACAATGCGTGTTTTTAATATGACTGTCAAGTGTGAGTTCCTGGCTGGGCATAGTGACTACTGATTTTCTCATGTAATGCTCACCAACAAAGCAAATGCATTTTCCATAATGTCAAACCGCTACTTTCACTACCTAACTTTCTGTTATACAAAATATCAACTGTATACTATACTATATGGCCAAAATATAAATATTCTGTTCTAGTCAAGCCTGTGGCAATGCACTGCTCAGGTATTACAGCTGCATTTAAGAGACTAACAACAGCACCCCCCTCACCCCACTATTATAAGTGAATAATACAAGAAATTAACTGAAGCCTACTGTGCACCCTCTGTGTCAAAATCCAAAGGACAAAAAAGAGGGTGCATGCACTCATTTTGATTGCTGCCCCCTGAAAGTCGAATCATTAGTCGAGAGACATGCCAATTAGCTGGACTCTTCTAGTCAAACCTTTGTTTTTATTTGTGCCAGCCTGACCTCCATGAAGGACCTGTACGCTTCATGGGTCAAAAGGATGGAAGAAAAGATTTGTGCAGACCCCTCACATCCTGGGCACCATCTATTTGAGCCCCTGTCCTCTGGACGGCACTACAGAACACTGTATGCCAAAATAACCATACACAAGGACAAGTTCTTCCCCTGCGGCATCACTCTGATTAACAGTTAATGTTAGAGATGCCCCCCTCCCCAGGTGGGTGAGAGAGAACACAGGTAGGACTCAAGTATGCTGACCCAGGTGCTGGGGGGGAAATGACGGTTTACTGGTAAAACAACACAAAGTAACAAAAGAACCTAACAAAGGCCTAGTCCACGTATACAGTCCAGGGTGGAGTGAAGATGGTTAAGGAGACCAGAATAAACAGGTGAGTTGACGGCAGACGAGAGAGAAAACAAAGAAACAAACAACCAAAACCCAACGCACAGTCACTGTCAGCGTTGGGAGTAGTACGTTTGCTAAACGCATAAATGTTGTGATCAAGCTAAGCCAAAACGCACAGTTACTGTCAGCGTAGCATACTCGCACACGTGTATTTACGCGGTTAAAACAAAACAACTATCATGTACTGTGGGTACAAACTAAGTACACGTACATGTGGTATTTGTCCAGTACCCGTTGCAATGATCCGGCCCAGGCGGAGCGTCTGCCCAAGGTATAAATAAGGAGGAAAACTAATCAG
>NW_018128096.1:987570-994633 GCF_001952655.1 Monopterus albus
TAAAGAAAAGAGAGGAGAGAAGGGTGGAGGAGAGGCAGCGGCCGCCGAACGGCCCTGACAGTTAACTACGACTGAAACAACAGCAACAGCAAATAGATGTGCTACATGTACCACTCTGACAGCTTGAAATGTATATATACAGTATGTATATAATGTTTATGAATACTGCCTCTCCTCCCTCTCCCACACTTCCCTTTGATTGCAATATTCTATTTGTTGTTTTTTTGCTGTTGCCTAAAACACATGGAGAGCCTCTGTGCTGGATACAAATTCCTTGTATGTATAGTTGGTGATTAAAGCTGATTCTGGTTTTATATATCTATATATAAATGAACAGTCATATATTCAAGCTGAACAGGCGAATGACAGTAAATGGACGAAATTCTTAGGTAGGTTTCAGTCTTGTTTTCTTATATTTAGTTCAAATTGTCACACAGCTCAAGGGAAAAACATATAGTTGGGCTATGCGTGCAGTAGTCTTTCCATTTCATGGCTTTAACCGGCACTGAGTGTTAATTAACTATTACCAACATGTGTACCAAATGGTTACTTGTAATCAGAGGCAACCTCAGGTTTGCCTCCCTGGAAACCTCACAAGGTTCATAAATTACACAAACAAAATGACAGATCATACAGGTAAATAGTTATTAACATGGATCAAATTGGCAATCCCAAAAACATGATCTTCAATGCTATAAATTACAAAAAGTAAACATACAAAAACAATAAAACCATAGAAGGCGAGTAAGGTCTTATTGCGTTGGGAGCACAAACCCTCTTTGTAGTGCTGTGTGTTTTGACTTTGGTTATACATACCCCAACTCCTCCCTTCCCCTTTGGTCAAACACAATGTTATTTACCTTTATGTCAACAATAAGGTTCTTACAGCAATAACTGTGGCTGACGTAACACAGAATTTTAAAAGTTTGGCTGGCCCCCGCGCCCCCCCCCCCCCCCACAAGTGCACACGCCTGGACATGATTGTAGCTGAGAAAAGTGAATAGAGCCGTCACCAGATGCTGATTCAAAAACAGATCCTCACTCAAGTGAACACCTGCATGGTTAACTACATGCACTAATCATATGTGCATACACACAGACCCAGAATGAGCACAATTACACAGACTTCACATACAAAAATAAATAAAACATACTCTCTCTCTCTGTGTGTCTCAGCATGCAGACCCGGCTAGTAAACACTTATAATAGCCAGGAATTTGGCATTCCTAGGGCCCCACACTCTCCCTGCGCTCTCTGTCTTCTCACAGTGCACTCAATGATGGCTGACTGGCCAATGAGACAACATGTGGTTTTGACTAGTCTGACCAAGAGGAGTATGTAAATATTGATTGTTTCAATATATTGGCAGAAATGGAAACATTGTAGAGATGTAATCATTTTTAATAACAGAAGCGATGTGCCGTCTGCCAGTTGAAATGATTTCTATACAGACCAAATAAACAGTCAGACAAACTCCTGCCGACCTTAAAATATAAATGTTGAAGGTGCTTACAACTCTCTCATCACTCTTGCTCCACTTCTCTTTCAGGCAGTATTCACCTCTTTTTTGTCGGCTCTTCGTAGTCTACATTTCCTGCCAAATTCCATCTTCTCTATTTAACATAATCAATCCAAAACTATATAAATAATTCTACTGGCAGGGGATTTACAGGGGTTTTATGCTATGAAATGTAACAAAGGCATTAACCTTCACTTCAATCAGCAACTAGGGAAATGAACCATGGAAGATTAAATGAGATTAGAAACTAAAAGATGCCTAAGGAAGATAATATTGCATAACCATTACAGACAAAAGAAAAACAGATAGGATCTTTCCCCTTCAGTAACACTGAAGGGGACTCAAGTTACAGTACATAGTAACTCACTATTTCTCAGAGTTCCCACAGAAATTAAAACCACCTCCATAGTACCGACACATATGAATACGGCTTTCGTGACACTCCTACTGAAATCCAATAAAGACCCAACCCTTCCATTTACCGTCCTCTGTCACGTATTAACACAGATTTAAAAATTATCACCAACGCACTAGCCACTAGAATAGAGACAGTTACTCCAATAATAATCCACCCAGACCAAACAGACTTCATTAAAAGTAGATACGCTTCGGATAACACCCGTAGACTATTAACTTAATCTTTCACAACAAAAACAAACCAACACCATAATCATATCATTAGATGCAGAAAAAGCATTCGACAAAGTTAACTGGTCATTTCTCTTAAGCACACTACGAAGGTTTGGTTTTGGTGAGTGTTTCATCCACTGCAATAAAACACTATATACATCACCTAGAGCTACAATAACTACAAATGGGATAACCTCGTAAAGTTTCACACTTCACCAGGGAACTAGACAAGGATACCCACTCTCACCATTTCTATTCACCATTTTCATTGAACCTCTAGCAGCGGCAATATGACAGAATAACGGCATCAAAGGAATACAAGATACAAACTCACAACATAAAATTAATCTTTTTGCCAATGATTTATTATTATAATTACTTATTTATTATTTACAGGACCCCTACAGTTCACTATGATAAACTTTCTCCATTATTAACACATTCTCCAGGATTTCTAACTACACAATAAACTGGAATAAATCCACCATATTGCCACTCTCTGAAGATGCCTGGGATTCTGCAGCTCAAGACTGCCCCCTTCCACTTCACACTGGCAACATTGAATATTTAGGATATCAGTATTTCCCCCAGGCTGTCAGAACGTCTTACCCTTAACTACACCCCTCTACTAAAAAAGATGAAGATCATTTCAAATGCTGGTCCAACCTCCCACTCACTCATTGGATGAATCTCTAGTCAAAATGGAAACCTTTCCACAAATTAACAGTTTTCAATGCTTCCGACAACACAGACAGATAAATGGTTCAAATCACTTGACTAACTTTACTGGAATAACGAGAAACCCAAAATTTCCCTGTCAACACTTCAGAAGAAGAAATCACAAGGTGGCCTAGAAGCACCAAATTTTCATCATTTTTTTTTTAGCAAATCAACTACAATATTTAGTTAAATTGATTCAGAAATATGGTTATAATAGGGCATGGACAGAACTATAACAAAATCTATGCAAAAATACTTCATTTGCAGACCTTGCCTTCATACAATACAAAAATATCACAATCTCTGCAACTCTGACAGCCTGGTGGAAAGCAAACAAAACCACTAAATTATCATTAACACCATGTAGATACACTCCAATTTGGCACAACCCCCACAACCTCAACTGCACAACAACCCCATCCACTTTCCAACATGGCAAGACAAAAGAATCACACACCTTCATCACCTATTTGAAAACAACCACCTTATACCATCACCACATTAGTCCAGAAGTACAGAGTTGGGAGAGGAGAATTTCTGCAGTACCAACAGTTAAAATCCATAATTAAATCAAAGATCAATATAATCAACAACCCACTACAACCTTCCATGCTAAGTGAGGAGATAATGAAGCTTACCAACTCAAAGAAGATAATATCTAAACATTGCCAGCTAATGTCAAATACAGATAGAACCATTACAATACCAATGACTAAATGGGAAAAGGATTTGGCACTTCCCCCAAGGCCTCGACTTCTGGACCGAGATCTGTAATAATATCTCTCCATTATTACCAATACAAACTTACAGCTTATACAGTATGAGACTATTCACAGGACTCACATCACACAAGGTAAAATGTTTAAAGTGGGTTTTACTGATACAGATACTTGTTCACAATGTACTCTGGGTTGTGCTGATGATTACTTCCATGCTACTTGGACCTGCTTACTCCCAGTGGGCAGCGGTGACAGAGAAACTGTTCACCATCATGAGCTGTAGAATCCTCCCATCTCCATCAGTCTGCCTGCTCTGTAATATCACAGAAACCAATTAAATATAAAAACCCACTTCTTTTTTATCTATCTTCTAACTATCGCCAAGAAAACAATCTAAACTGGAAATCTAAAAACTCATTACACATCAACCACTGGACCAACTTTCTCATAGAATACTGTACATCACACTAGAGAAAATATCATCCATCCAAAAGAATAATATATCAACTTTTACTGACACTTGGAATCCGTTTCTAACCACTTTTAACCAGACACCTGGGGCCGAGCCTACGCACATTCCAACAAACTCCTAGAAATATAACAAGCAGCTTTTATTTCATTATTGATACTGTTATTAGTCTTTGTTTTCCATGCTACTGTTTTGAGTATGTCACACCTTTCAATCAAACCAGATTAAATGAGAATATAATCTATCCCCTCCCTTTTCTCTTTCTTTTTTCCCTTTACTCTCTATCATCATTTACGGATTTGCTTGTTTTATGAATATGTGTATACAAATATATCTATGTCTGTGCAGATTCTTAGTCACCCAGGTCATAGTAAACTGAAAAAACTTAGAAAAAATCAACTGGACTAGATTTCTAGGTAGAAGACGTTTCACCTCTCATCCAAGAGGCTTCATCAGGTCTGACTGACTGGTGTTGAGCCGAAGATATTTATCCCCCTCAGTGGTGTTTCAGTTCTTTGATGATGGTACACATAAATATGTGTATGCAAAAGTATATATTGTATTCCCTTAAATTTGGTAATTAAAGCTGCACTAATCAATATTTGTATATACACAGATTTTTTTTCTCTCAGGAGAAATTGATCAAAATTGCTTTATTTTTTTTTTTCTTATATTGTTACTTTATTATTATAATCATCCATTTTCTATCATACTGTCTTATTTACCCATTCATCTTTCTCATCTATCAAACCAGGAGCTGTATTAGGGGATGCTCCGCCCTGTCTCCAACAGCTGAGGCATGCAATTTGGGGTCACTCTGGGGGACACAGCATGTGGGAGGAAGGCCAGGTCACCGTTTCCTTTCCCTTAACTGTATGCAGCATTACTGGACTCCTGACACCCTCTTAGACAAGCTCCCTCCTCAGGGTGTGGCGCTGTCTAGGAGGGGAACACGCCACACACTGGGTCAGGGCTCTCCTGTCAAGGTCAGGGGCCAACCCTGAGCTGTTTCAGTCCCAAGAATCAACTGTAACATTTACCTCCCCCCAAAAGTCTTAATTTATTTGGTTTAGTTTTATTTTGTTTAATATGTACTGAATATCAGTCTGCATAGAGTTGGATACGCTACACAATTTCATACACACAACTTAATTGAATAATACCTTTGTCTCTTTGGTCTGTTTGTCTTATCTTCTATGTTATGTCCCTTTTTTAATTGCAAAATGAAATAACACATTTACAGGACAGTTACATAGTAACTATGCAGGTATTAACAAGGTAATTTACTGTATGTGTATGAATAATTAGCGAATAACCACATCAGCCAATATTTAACACATAAATGTGACTGATACAGATCAAATCCCTTAAATTTGGCATTTAAAGCTGCACTAATCAATATTTGTATACAAGCATCATATCAATTAATTCGCAGCCATGCCAGGCAACTGTTTTCAGCAGAAAGACCTCTAATAAACCCACTGCACTGCATGACAGTTTGGAAACATACTGTAGCATAGCATTTAGCAGCCAAAGAGCCAGATTTGTGTCTCTCAGGAGTTGCTGGCAACTAAGATGGAACTAAAGGGAGACTTGAACTGACTTAATTCATCAGGTGGCAAGAAAGATGACTCCTGCTTTAAAAAAATTGTAACTGACATATGACACCACTATATATGGTTTTGGCAAGATGGCGCCCTCCAATGCAGACGTGTTTGTGTGTTCCACTCTTGAATGCCGGCTTTTTCTTCGTTTTCCTCTTTTTTGTGTTTTTTACTCTTTCTGCAGTGCACAAATGTCATGCACTGCTAACATACAACAGACAGGCATTGCTGGACATCGCCAACTCAGACCGCCATGTGGAATTTACTGGTTTCATAACACCGGAGCTACAACTCATCATCGCGTGCTGCAACAACAACAACAACAACCACCATCACCCTCAGAGAGCCCCCGGAGCACCAGGCACAAGCAAGCAGGCTGAAATCAGGAGAGCAGCCCAGAGACAAAGACGCAAGCGGGGCAAGAGAGGAGGGCTCCATGCTAGGCTAAAAGCTCGCGCTACCCGACCACCACCACCCAGCCTCTTCCTAGCTAACGTACAATCTCTGGAAAACAAACTAGATGAGCTAAGAGCTAAGATTACAACACAACGGGAACTAAGAGAATGCTGTGCTCTAATTCTCACAGAGACTTGGCTTTCTGACAGAGTCCCAGATTCCGTGATTCAGCTAGAGACTCACTCTGTAAATCGGGGAGACCGCACTGCTGCTTCGGGGAAGGTAAAAGGAGGCGGTGTGTGTGTGTGTGTGTGTGTGTTTATCAATAACTCGTGGTGTGGAGATTACGGACTGTTTATAAGCACTATTTGCCAGAGGTGGAGTTTTTATTGCTGAAATACCGGCCCTATTATCTAGCAAGTGTTTCTGGCTGCTGTGTATGTTAGCCCAAGAGCTAATCCCGCGACGGCTCTCAGCAAACTCCACAACGTCATCAGCGTACTAGAGACAGCGCATCCCGATGCTGTAGTTATTGCTGCCGGCGACTTTAATCCGTGCAATCTACAGACTGTACTTCCCAAATATTACCAACATGTGAACATTCCCACCCAGGACAAGAACACTGGATCATGTTTACAGTAACATATGTTGTGCATACAGGGCTGCACCCCATCCCCACCTTGGACGCTCGGACCACATTTCTTTGTTCCTGTATCCAGCTTGAGATGATAGTGGACATGAGGAAGGAGAGGAGCTCTCATCAGCCACTGTTCATCCAGGGGCTCGAAGTGGAGAGGGTGAGCAGCTTTAAATACCTGGGTGTCCACATCAGTGAGGACCTCACTTGGACACTTAACACCACACAGCTGGTCAAGAAGGCCCAACGGAGGAGACTGAGGAGGTTATGTCGCCTAGGATCCTCAACAACTTCGCTGCATCGTCGAGAGCATCTTGACCAGCTGCATCACTGTCTGGCAGGGCAGGGCTACCCTGTCAGGACACACCC
>NW_018128096.1:994713-1005717 GCF_001952655.1 Monopterus albus
TGGGGGAGGCCTGCCTCCATCCTCAAGGACCCTACCCACCCCCAGCATGGGCTGTTCATACCCCTGCCCTCCGGTCGGAGGCTCAAAAGTGTGAAATGCAGGACTTCTAGACTGAAAAACTTTCTTTCCCTCTGCCATCAGACTCCCAAACAGCTGACTCAGGATCTACCTCATGTAATTCCATCTGTTCTGTACTGTTTACATACTCATTTTGCACATGCATAGTTGCATACTCACTGCTGAATATTTGCACTCCACGGCTCCCGCCTGCTTCTTTTACTTGGTGCTTTAAAATGCCTTAGATTTGTGATTTTACTGCCTATTTACCCGCAGAGTCATCAGCATTGCTGATGACCCCGCACACTCCCACTTCAGACTCCTGCCTTCAGGGAGAAGGTATCGGAGTCTTCAGGCCCACTCCACCAGACTTACAAACAGCTTCAGACTGTGAGGATGCTGAACGCTGTCCATTACCGCCCCCTGTTATATTACATGTAAATCCGCTGCTGACTGTTTTTACCGTTATATCTGCTGCTGTCGGTCATTTGCACTACTGTCCATGTGCAACTCAATCTCACAACCATCTGACAATCTTTTTATTATTTGCACTACTGTCACTGATTTTACAGGGTTTGAGTCATAGCTTATTAGGTTATACCATTTAGTTTTATCCTAAGTTCAGTTTGTGAGCAAAAAAGACCCCCGCAAATCTGCAATGAACACCCTTCTATCTAAACGAATGACTTAACTTTGAATGATATCTAGTCTATCTCTGCTATTGTGCACATTTTCCCTTATACAAGAAATGTTATTTCTTCCTTGAGCAAAAGGTTTTGTTCACCACTAATGCTACTCACGCATTCTCTGTGTCGAAAAAAAAAAATCATCAAAGAAACATCTATAAATTCTGCAGTGATCAGCTTATTTTTCATCAGTGATGGAGTAACTGGCTCTAATAAGACACTCTGTACAGATAAATCAAACAGGCAAGTGACCTTGGCCAGTATCTGTATCCACATCAGCCTCATCCTTAATTGGATCAGCTGCAACACAGCTGAATATACATTTGTGAAAAGGTCCTATAAAATGCTTTGTCACACTATGCATCAAGTTCTCACAATAAACCCCCTTTTTATTATTTTTGATTACTGCACTTGGCATGTTATCACTGAATCACTTTGCTGAAATGAACTTTAATTTCTTCCACTGAATCAGAGTTCACAGAGCCACAGTATCTGGGAAAGAAAATTAGAAAGAGGGAGGGAGAGTGCGAGTGAACATTCCCACTTTAAGGTCATCAGATTTCTTATCAAACTCTTTTATCTTCTAGACTGAGTAAGGGAAATCTGTATTTGCTAAGCAGTGCTTTTAAAGACCTAGCAGAAGGTTTAACTATTAATGCTAGCTCTCTCTTGTTCCAACTTGGCATAAACACCAGAGAATGTGCACTATGCTGTGACAATCAGTTTCATTACACAACACAGGCTGCTCCCTCAGTTTCACACAACCTAAGTAGTAAGATCTTGACTGCACTCTGGACTGCGGGGCATCTGTGGCTGCAGCTACAAATGAAATTATTGTGGACTGACCTTTCAAAGACTTTCTGCTTTGCAAGAGAATTAGATGGAAAACCCTGGAGTACCAATCTATATACTTGAATGAAAGACAACTCAGTGGGTCTTACCGTTCAGCCTCCAGGCGCATCTCCTCCCGCTTCTGCCTTCTCAGCTCCCGACGCCGCTCAAAGTCCATTTCCTCCATGCCCGTGCCCTTCTTTTCTAAGTTTTTTTTTCAACTGTGCCCTGTGGGATGACATCATCAAGCACAGACATGTTAATTTCCTTAGTTTCAGGTAGGAAGACAGAACAGAGAGGGAAACCCATTCATTTTAGTGTCTTGAGAGGACAGAAATATTGGTTCACAGGGTCAAAAATAGCCTTAGTTTTCTGATATCTGGTCAATCAAAATACCCAATTTAAAAATTTAATGCTTAATATTTAATTATATGTACAATCTGCATTTTTTTTCACCAGTGGTCATTTAATGTATTTACATTCTGTAATTACCCCTCTGTATAGTAGTCTTTATTGTTAGTAGTCCGCCATTCCATGCTAGATTTAAATTGCCTTCACATGCACAAGAATTCAGGCATGCATGTAACTTCTTTACACCATACAAGAGATATATTAACTGCTAATGTAAACAGACCATCCTTCACATTAAAATGATTTTAACTGGGGTGACTTTTATTGTGAAGCAGGGACAGAAAACAGCTTTTTTGTCAATGTGATAACAACAATCATTTATTAAAATGTGCACATAAAACAAGGTCATCATTTCCTGCATGTTTTCATCATCTTTTTTATTTTTGCAAGAAAATGTGATACTACTATACAAAACTGACTGCATGTATGTTATCCTCAGTTCAGTGCACCTTGGTGGAAGACAGAGGAATAAGGCAGAAAATACAAAAGAAAAGCAGAGATAGAAAGAGAGAAACCAACACAGGATGTTAACTCAATCAATTAAGAGTAACTCACTAAAAATACCCCACTAGGGTTTGTGAATAAACCCTAGCGGCTGTGCTGTGAACAATGAGACCACCCAGGAGCTGCTGAATCTCTATCCATTTACAATCCCCACTAAGCCACTAGCAACATCTAGTGTACACAGGTGCAGAGCAAACAGACACCAACTGAGCAATTCAGTGGACAAGGTGTGTGACAGCTAGCAGAATGAAAGGACAGCACTGAGTAAAATCATATTTAAATACTTTATTGTATACTCAGTAGCACCGATTAATTTGTGGTGCATGAAAGAAAATAATGAAAAATAAGAAAATAAGAGTGCAGTAGGACAAATCTAAATGTATCTTTCAAAGTGTCTTCTTTCACACTATACCAGCTCCTCACAGTGCCTTCTCCATGCAGAGATACAATGCAACAACTTCTAGTAACAGTCTCCCATAGTCCAGCCTCAGCAAACAGAAAGGGTAAATGCTTGTTCCTTCCACTTCCTGCTAGTTATCCCTCCCTCCATCCCGCATAGACCTCCTTCCTTCTTTCCCTCAGTCTTACCCCCTCACTCCCCCTACCCTCATGTCTTCCTTTCTCTCACTATCTCTACTGCTAACTGGTCCCGTGTTGTTTACCAACATGTCAGAGCTTGGCTAAACTCTGTTCTAATAAATGACTCAGCTCTTGAGCTGAGCTTCCTGTTCGTTGTCAGTGTGTTTGCTGCTTGTTTTTTCTCCCATATGCAGGAGGGGTCAAAGTGGGCCTCTTTAAGCATAGACATTTGTATATAAGTATGCATGCACACAAGGATGTAGGTGCAACATTACCACTTTTGATTGCATGTGTTCACATGCATAAGCATACTAATGTACTACACAGATGTACACATGGACAGGAAACACACACTTAGAAGACACGCTAAAAGAAAACATGTCTATCCTCCTTCCCACTACATCTTCGCACCCAGCCTGCTCCCCTCTCTAAGCCTGTACAGTAAACCCAGCCTTGTCCCCCCTGCAGTACGCCCTAGAAGCCACAGTGACTCAAAGAGAGGGAGAGATATTTTAAATACCACAAATGTTCACTGTCTATATTACACTTAGTGTCATTTGTGAAATGGGGGCAAGGCAGTAGATGTGGCACAATTCATAAAATCGTAATTAAGACAAAATGAGAGCAATAACTAAAACTCCAAAAAGCCCCCAAACATCACCAGTCTAATCACATCCTTACAAAAACCACCAAAGGAGACAAAGCTATTAGTAATGCAAGGACGGCAGCATATAAATCTGAACTTACTGTTGCAAATAATGTATGATTTATGTAACTGAGAAGACTTTTTCATTTGGTGTTCAGTTTTATATAAAATGATTTTAAATCATATTAAATATGTTATTTACTCAACAAAATGATTACACAGTGGATCATATATACAACAGTTAACATGAATAATAAACCTGAAATAAATATTTTTAAATTAATTTATGGTGTATCAATAGTGGTGGTCAAGGAATCCAAGACTGAATGCAGCACTGTTACACTGCAGACATCATGTAGAACACAAACTGTAAAGGCCCTCAGTAAGATGTAGAAATCACTGAAGAGACAACCCAAACTTGCAAAAACAAACAGAGGTTATGCAGCATAAATTTAAACATTTTGGTAATTCAACTCTTTCTGTAAGAGCTGCAAATTACCAATTAGTATTAGACAAAGCAAATTGAAGACCTGGCTAAAGGATCACTGGGTTTCTTGGTGATTTTAGTAACCTTTGGAAACATTTGTATGTGTAATGTGGTCTAAACATAATATAATGTAATTTTAACATTAGGATTTTTAATATTTGATGGTTAGTGTTTCTTATTGTTGATTAATGATGCCATGTTTAATTTTCATGTATTTATTTCCTGCCCAGGGACTACAGATGAAATTTAGCTTTGTAGCTAATTCTGGGCCATGGCTGCCTACTGTCAAATAAACTATTAAATAAATAAACAAGAGAACAGCATTCCATAAAGCTGAGCAACCTGGAGTCACAAGTTTGTGACATTTTCAGACTCTTTGCAAGTTTTTACAAGCCTGTCTTTGCTTGTTCACTATAAAACCTCTTCTTTCCTTCACTGCTTCAATCCATTTATTCCATTTATCTCCATCCATCTATCTCCCTTGTTTCTGTCCCCCTCTTTTTCTTTTACAGTCTGCCCCAGACATCTACAATGGCTATAATGGCACATTTATCAATGTGTCACCAAAATACTACTTGTCAAGAACGCCAGACGCTGGCACAGAACTCGGTGCTTGCCTCTAAAAAAGCCAAGCTCAACTGATATTATCCTAACAGCCACTGGGAATACATCACTTTACAATGACTCCATCTTCTCACAAAATCTTGAGTTAAAAGAAGTTAAACATTGGGCCACTAAAAACCAAATGATGCACAAAATAAATCAAGCAAAAGTCTGGGAGCAGGGCTGAGCAGTAAGTAGTGCATATTTTTTTTGTATTGAATGAAACTTTCCTAATGCTGGCTTAGCTTCTGTGCAGCTTCTCTGCATCTTTTTGGTCAGATTAATAATGTATTAATGAGATACTTCTGAGGGCCAAGCCTTGCTGGGTTTTTGTGTGCTGTGTGAACATATAGAATGATAATTTTTGGTGCTTCCTTTTGTGTTTCTTACACTGCCCTTTATGTGATGGTCACATCATAATACTTGTACTTGTGGTTTTGTGGTCTAAAAAAATGCCAGTAATGATTTAGGTTTGTTTTTTGTAGTGAGATTTTTGTCTGTCTTACCAGGCTTGTCTCTGGTTTCAAGCTCCTCCTTAGTAGGACTGTAATGTGGGATATGATTGTTATATAGTTCACCTACGCCTGAATGTAACACTACTACCAATTTGCACACCAAGGAAGGGCAGCTCTGTGGGCTTAAATGATTTTTTATGTTTTAAAACAAAAAATAGGGGCCTTAAAAGCTAAGACCAGGACCAGAGTTTCTTAGCACAGTTCTGTGAAAGAGCCTACAAATTACTTGAAGTTAAAGAGTACCATGTAACATTGCCAACACAAACTAGTCTACCTACCTAGTCTGCAGTTACCGTATCTACTCATATACACTAAAACAAAGTGTGTGTTATTACTGTGCTTGAGTTTACAGAGTAAGAACATAAAAGCAAACACTGTCATGCTACAAAATGCTGCTGCTCTCTTGTAGGCCACCACAGGAAAACACTGCTGTCTGAAGAGGAGAGGAGAGGTGAAAAGTCCAGCAGCTATAGAGTCACAGCTGTGCAGGTGTCCAAATCAAGAGAGGTATTCCAGTAATCTGGAATGTCAAAGCGACACTGGCACAACGGCTGTCTTTTCTAATCTTTGCATTAATGAAAAGACATATTTTGCCCACCTGCTACAGTGGATGGTATGCTAGAGAACCCATGAAGCCTTCCACTCTTTCTCCAGTCACATGCCATTTGTTTTTTTTTCAAAGTACTAACTCAGGAGATCAGATGACACACAAGATTTAAGCACTCTAGTGAAATATTCTGACGGCAGAAAACGATACTATATTATATCATGCAGTCAGTCATATATGTAGTCAGCCAGACTAAACATTTAGGGCTTCTAGTAAAAATCTGCAAAGGATAAGACACAATTGTCTCCACAGCCTGACAAATTTGAGGGTTTTGCCTGTCTTCAAACCTGTCATGGTACTAGGCTAGCAAAAGTCTCAGTGTCATAGTCATCTTAGCTTAAATAAACTCTGGGGATTAGTCATGGAAACAAAGTTACATTTACATCCAGTATTTCTCACTAAAGGCAGTGTGTATATCTGTGAGAGCTACCACAAATGCTGAATGTATTTCTATTGTAAAAACTAGATGGCAGTCATCTTCTTCTTCTTCTCTGACTTTTGCTACAGCATTGCTATGTTTCTTGACTACCACTGCCATCAGCTCTTAGCCAGTGAAGTGCATGTACATCATGAGTGTACTGAACAAGCTGACCAATTAGCCCCACTTGCTAAACTGCAACAAAATGTTCCCCTGCAAACCAAAAAGCATTTCCCCCATATTACCTCCATTTCAAGCAACACATATATAAAACTGTTGACAGGGCATTTCGCACCGCAAACAAGATCAGTGATGACTGTTCTTTTGTGCGCTTTTTTTAAACCACAAGAATTTCATTTTTCTAAAACTTTTAAAATTATAGCTTTTCATTGAAGAATTTAAAATGATATAGAAATGTAACTGCTAGCTCGGACAAACTCCTCCCTTCGCATGAAAATACAGGACAACGACTAAGTTCATTTATGGCAGTACTGGATGCTAATTTGACTGGAGAGTTTACAGAATATGCCAAATAAGAGGTAAAGGAAAGCATTCATGTGTACAAAGAGAAATTCTGTGACCTACTTGTTCAGTCTAAGCTAAAATATGTCATTTTATGATTATTACATTCACATGGATGAAGCATCTGAAGTGAAACAGGGACGGAGAGAGTGAAACTGCATGCCTGTAGGTAGTGCACACTAGCAGCTGTTTTAGCTGAGGCTCTGGAGACAGTTTGAGTTGGGTAAACCAAACATTTTCTGGCGGGGTAAGGAGTCTCCTGAGAGTAGTCTGACAGGTTGGTTAAAATATGCTGAGTCTGTGTGTGATGGTGTGTGCATCAAGATAAACTATTTCATAAGCAATATTCACATTTATGAACATGTTTTTATATAAATATGTATATGGACAGGGTCTGCAGTTTTGTACCGAGGTGCTGATTGAAATGCTTTTTCTGTGTGCAAGATTATGAGTCCACTTTACAAATGTAATACCAAAAATACATGAAATCACTCCTAGTGTATGATGTGCTTGTATAAGGTGCAGTGGATGTGCATATATGTGTGATGTTTGGCAAGCCAGGCTTGTGGTTCTCTATTCATAAGCTCACTGGTGGTTTTGGCACACCACTGCCAAAATTTTCTCTCTTTCTTTCCATCTCTGCTTGTCGTGATCTCTGTCTGCATAATGGGCTGATTTTTTTTTTATTTCTTTTTGAACAAACAAAGTTAAACTGAGGACAATGTGAGAACATTAATCCATGTTTTTCTTTTTTCATTAACACATCAACAAAGCTTCTCTTTATTCAAACAAGTCTCTTTATCCCTTCACTTTGAACCCACACTCCCTCCAAATGAATTGCTGTCTGTTGCTATTGAAATTTGATTTGATTTGATTTGATTTGATTTATTCTTTCAAACATGTAACAACAATCAATATGTAACCACACATAATTCCAGACATATCCACAAATATATTTTCAATTTGCTTATACCTAGTACATGCTTGAACGGAGTAGGAAGAAGTTAGACTTATCTAGTCCTACCCCCTAACATCATCTTATCAGCATTGGTTTGCAAGCAGTATTACTACATGGATACATATTCTACATCCACACACACATATTCTACATCCACAAATAACACAAATAACAGCAATTCCAAAATGTTACTGTTAATGTTATGATAACATTATGAGAAAAAGATAAAGGGCAGTAAAATAAAAGCACTGTAATAAATAGATGTATAGACGACTTAATCCCTTCACATGCAATTGGGAAGATTAAATATTATTATGTGTGATAGATATTGGAGTAAACTGGAGTAAACTAATATTAATACTAGCATCAGAACTGAAAATTGGATAACTCTATGGTCTTCAACCAGTTTTATTGTCCTTTTCTCTCACTCTGTCCTCTTATTTTCTTTCTTTTTGGACCACAATACAGCCATGTAGCCAACAGCTGCATACTATGTGTTCAGTTACAATATGAAGAGAAACAGGATTGGCTGGCTATAAATTGAGCATAGTGCTTGGTTTAAATTTGATAGGATTTACCCATGTCCAAGCAGCCAAGCTTCTTTCTGTATTTGTCTGGGTCTGCATCTGCATGCCACAGCGTGAATATCAACCACAATAGCCTCTGTTGTCAAAGCCGAGATCTTCAGCTGCGACTACATATTCTAGACAGTGTATGAGGCCAACGGCATCTGAGCTCAGCTTAATCTCAATACCATCTGCTTTCCGCTCACACTCTACCTCTTCCAAAACAAATTTTTAGAAGTGTGGCTTTGGCTCAAATGAGGGAAAAATTTCACCAAGCATGAGCAGATGGTATTCATACACAAACCTGAGAAGCTAAAGCTACTGTGGCAAGTGAAATGCAGATGGATAACGTGTCACAGTTTTTAAGGGTTAGGGCAAAAAAAAGGGCTCATGACCTCGAATGCCTTAAATGTACTGTCATTAGCCACATAAGATAAGGTGATCAGACATAATCTTCCCTTAAATCGCCCTATCTCCTCTGTGCTGTCTTTGGCTGTTAGATAGAAGACAACAAGTGAGGGGAAATTTCATCAAAGTAGGGAAAACTCCTGAAGGTTAAAGATGTCAAGTTTCCATTTGGTGAAGAAAAAGGAGATTCCTGCATTCCCAGACAATGGTTCACATTCCATTACACCTCCCTGTGCCCTGTGAATCATGCACACAGAGACAGGCTTACTGAGGCTATCTGTTCATACACACACAGAGCAAAGAAAATCTTAATGGAGTACCTAAGATGCATTATATTTTATAGGATACCTTGCACTAAATAAGCAACAATTAATGTTTAGTAAACGCATACAGTATTTAATGAATGCTTTAAGGTCTGTGTGGGAGTGGTTAGTGGTACCTCACACCCAACCAGTTTTTACTCAAATGTTGCTAATCCCTGATTAATGCATGAAAGTATGTAACATTAGCTTTTTACAATTAAGCCACTCCCACTTCAAACCACTGAGAAAAGCCAGGACAAAAACACCAATGTAGAGGTTTCTTGTGTCATGGTTCTATGCCGCCGGCTTCCAGCATCATGCTTTTATTTTGTTTTCAGTTCCTGTTTCTGTCTCACCTCACATATGGACTCTTGACTTTAATCAGCACCCAATAGGTTACACCTGTTTTCACCCCAATTTAAGCAGCTTTCCATCCACCGGAAAGCTGCCAGATTATTCTTGACTTACGTACAGACTTTCCAGGATTTCTCTCGTTACCTGTGATTTTGATTCTGACCCAGGATAGTTCTGACCACTGATTTCTGCCTAGCCCTCCTGATTGCTGTATGTGTATCTGTGTATCGACTTTTGGACCGGCTTCTTTAACCACCCGTTTTTGGATCCCTCGGACGTTAGTGTTTGCCGGCATTGAACCAGGACTGTTTTTGGATTTGGATTGTCTCTTGTGTTTCTGGCTTCTGTATATGTTAGCCCAAGAGCTAAACTCTATGATGTCATCAGCACGCTAGAGACAGCGCAGCCCGATGCTGTATTTATCATTGCAGGTGACTTTAATCTCACCAAGAGGCAGTACATAGAGAAGCTGAATGGCTTTTATTCTACTGCTGACTCCGGACAGATGTGGCGAGGCCTGCAGCACATCACAGACTACAGGACCACCACCAGCATCATCAGCTCCACAGACAGCCTGCCGGATGACCTCAACACCTTCTACACCCGCTTTGAGACCTCCAGCCACAGCAGAGAGAGGAGGCACACACACCGAGACCACCCAACCCCCCACCTCCCCTCCACTAACTGTCTCACTAGGCCAGGTACGCACAGTCCTGAGGAAGATCAACCCCCGCAAAGCAGCAGAACTGGACAACATCCCTGGGAGGGCTCTCAGGGCATGTGCCAGCGAGCTGGCTGATGTTCTCACCTCCATCTTCAATCTCTCCCTCAGCCAGAGCATCGTTCCCACCTGCTTTAAGACCACAACCATCGTCCCCCTTCCCAAGAAGAGCCCGGTCACCTGCCTGAACGACTACAGACCAGTGGCACTCACCCCAATCATTATGGAGTGTTTTTGAGAGAGTGGTGCTAGCCCACATCCAGAGCAATATAGCGGACACCCTGGACCCCTGCAGTATGCCTACCGGCCCAACAGGGCCACCTCAGACGCCATCGCCTGCCGCACTCCACTATTCCCTTTCCCACCTGGAAAATGGAGACTCCTACGTCAGGATACTCTTCATTGACTACAGCTCCACCTTCAACACAGTTGTCCCCCACAAACTCACCCACAAACTGCCCACACTGGGTCTGCACCCCACCCTCTGTGACTGGCTCCTGGACTTTCTGACTGGCAGGCCCCAGACTGTCAGAGGATTGGCAATAGTATCTCAGCCAGTATTGTTACAAACACTGGCACCCCATAGGGATGTGTCCTCAGTCCCATCCTCTACACCCTGTTCACGCACGACTGTGTCGCCTCCCACAAAGACAACATCATCCTAAAGTTTGCGGACGACACTCGATAGGTTGCATCACTGGCGGAGACAAAGCAGCCTACAAGAGGGAGGTGGCCAGTCTGGTGGCATGGTGCAAGGACAATAATCTCAGCCTCAACACGGACAAGATGAAGGAGATGATAGTGGACATGAGGAAGGAGAGGAGATCTC
>NW_018128096.1:1005964-1016882 GCF_001952655.1 Monopterus albus
TCGGGTATGGCAGCACTACTGCTATGGACCGCAAGCGCCTGCAGAGAGTGGTAAAGACTGTGGAGAAGATCACTAGGACTCCAGATTTTGTGTTACTTATTTATTTACTTTATATTTCACTTGTATTTTGTGGCATTCATGTGGATGGCAAAGTAAGAATTTCATTGTACAGGGAAACACGTTTCCTAACTGTGCATATGACAAATAAACACTTTGACTTTGACTCTTGGACTGTTGTAGTGTCTGTGTCTCCTGTGCCCTACCAAAAGGAAACTAGCTCGCCTGACCTTATAACAGAGTCCGCCATTCACATTATTGGTTTTCTACCAGCCTGATCCTGACATCTTGTGGAATAGCCAAAACAGTCTGAACGTTAATAAAAATATCTGATACTCATATTGGACTCATCGCTCATAATATAAGGCAACGTGAGAAAGTAAGATTTTAAAGTCTTTAAACCTACAGTACCTAATTTCTTTTCATTCAATAGAGGGTCTAGAGAAGCTAAAAACAGGTAGACACCATAAGCCACTGCTCACTGGTCTTTGCCCCTCCCATCACGTCCATCATGAAAACTACAGCTGCCTTAACATTACAGAAAGCTCAAATTATTCTGTTTCTATTGATTTCAATTTCAATGGCCAAAAAAGACCTCCACAACTGGAATTATCCTTTATAGCACTCATAACCTTTATAACAATGTCTTGATAAAATGATATTACCTATGATAATAAACAGCATTTGTTTAATTTATCTGTCAGACTGACAAACCGCTTTTGGAAGGGAAGCTGTAGTTTGATAATTTCTAAATGAATGTGTAGCCCTGATAAAAACAAGTTGCTCTCTTTGCAGCATTCTTGGACATTAGTGTTTTGTTTTTCACTGTCAGTGTGATAACCTCTTTAAACTTTGAGCACACTCATCTGTGGTATATTTTGACTATGACTCACTGTTCTCATCTCTGGGACCTGCACATAGATGGGAGTTTCATACTAGATCTGAATATATTTGATCTTTTCCCTTGTGTAGAGAGATAGCTAAACACACCTGCACTTCACCAGCCAGCGCTCACCATTCAGGGTGCGTTTGTGTCCTTAAATCTCACGTATGAAGCTAAGTCACACTTAAACTGCAATAAAAACAGGCAGGTGTTAGCACACAGATGGTCAATGTAAACTGCAAACATACCATGTTTTCCTCATTTCTGACAAAAAACAAAAGCAAACAAAAAAAAAGCTTCCCTGAAACTCTTAACCACTGAAGTTCAGCACTGAAATAAGAATTCTTATTTGTCAGTTGCTTATCCAATTTACCAAAATAACTGCCTGACAAGAGTTGATGTAGCAGTTGGCTAAAGAAGTTGAAGGCTATAAACACTGTCTTTACTTTGAAATGTTTGTTTTAAGAGGGATGTTTGCATTAGGAGTTGGATTCTTGCTGCTCAATCATAAATAATACTGTAAAAAGGCAACTTCTTTGAAAAACAGAACCAAGAGCCAACACAATTTCTTTCAAGTCTTTGACTTTTAAGGCTTGTGAATTTTTATAAAGCGCAGTTTCAAATACTACACCCACAATCAGCCAGAATTGGAGAAAAAGTAATCCAAAATCCCACACAAAATAGGGATGTTTGTATGGCATCAAAAGGCTATTGCTCACTGGCGGTGCTCCATATGACCAAATATGGAATCAGTGTGCACAGCAAGATAGTGCTCTCACACTCACTACACAGTGGCCACAGAGTTGACGCTCTCTCAAAACAGCATGACAAACAATAATGGTGAACCAGCCGTGACACCAACAAACATGCACACTTGCATGACTCAGGAGTCATGGAAGAGAGTCACACCAGTCTTTTCACTGTGTTGACATTTCATTTTTAAATACATACAAAAGCTTTCTTCACTTTCACATACAAGCTCTATACCGGTTTACCGAGTCTCAGCAGTGCACTTTTTAGCAGAGCCCCCTGGAAGAGAACATTCCTTTTAGTGAAAAAGCAGCCCTCTCAAACGCAGCAGTCCTCTCCTTAAGTTAGAAATGGTTTGTTTATCTGGCCCCCTCACTATATGGAGCCACTCTGACATTTTCTTGCCACTGCACTGCAAAAGAAAAAAAAAAAAAACTTACTGGAATGTAATTTCACAAGTAACTTATCAAAATGATCTGGGACCTTCTCTTGTGTGTGAGGAGTGAACGAAGAATGCTGGAAGATGAAAAAAACTTTGCAGTCAGCACAGAGCAAAGCAATAAATAAAGTAGCTTGTGCTACTGTTTTCACAACACTATCCAACAAGTCACTGAACTTTTTAATTCCATCTTAAAGGAACAGTTTTTCATTTTTGATACACTTATTGACTGTCTTACAAGAGTTAGATGATTGGATTGGACACACTCTCATACCTGAACACTAAATATGAAGCTACAGCCAACAGGCAGTTAGCTTATGGTAAGCTAAGCTACCTGTTAACAGTAGTGGCACCTCCTTAAAGTGTAATAACTCGTTGAATGCTTGTTTATAACAGTTCCACTCGTATCATGATACTACTGACTAAGTTCAGAATTTAAAAAAAACCCTGTTGCTCAGGATCCAGGCAGTATTCGTTTTCAGTGCTGCTCTGATGTAAGAACCTCCTTGAAAAACTGCATCAGGTATTCTGCTGCAAATAGCCTGGATGTCAAATAATCTCAACAAATATGCACTGCTGCACTTGACATATGATATAAACAGCCTGTTTCGTAATTCCACAAGGATATTATAGTTAAGATTTCATATTTGTGAGCAAATGTGATTTCAGAACATGCATATAAAAAGAGGAGCCAGGGCTGTATCAAAACTAGACTAATAGAATCAAAGGAGACAGGACAAAATGAATAAATACATGCAAATTTTCCACATCATTTTCCTGTCAAATAAAAGCAGTTATGATACTGTAAATTCACAAGGACATCATTGAGTTTCTTGGTACCTAAGGGTACACAGTGACATCTTTTAAGACTATTAGATAGGACTGTAAATAAGTAATGACAAACAGCTGCTGTATGAAGTCAGAGACAACAGGGCTAATAGCAACCTCATTGCACTAAAAGAGCAAGTCATTTAATGGTTTGAAAACCTTATTAGTTTTAAACCAGTAAGAAATTGCGCCAGTGTAGTGGTGGTTTCAAAACATGCAAATCAACAATCTAGAACAAGTTCTGGTACCATAGTAATGATGTCTCCTATTTTGCCTCATTTATTAATGGTCATATAATTTAAACAAAATGTGCTATTTCTAGACTGAATACAAGAACACCTTGTCACGAATCTCTTCCTTGTCCGTTCTCCTGTGTACATTACCAGGGGAGAAGCAGTGTCCTCTTATTCCTTTAGGACAGCCTCTCTTGACACCCACCTTCTGTCAGAGTAAATGAGGCCCAGGCAGGAGTCTGTGTCTCCTCAACAGGACATTAATCTACTACTAGTGAGTTGACCAGGGACATATAGAGTTTTAGTCTAAGCACTGCTACCACCTACATGACAGCTAGAGGACAGTTTATCTACTGTAGCTGAAAGAATATAGAACAGGATGAACTCATAAATACTTTGCTTTCTTTCAGTCTATGAGGTAAAGTTGAGTTCTTATAACCAGAAAGTAAAGGCGCACAATTTCAATCACTACAGAAAATGCCAGTGTGTCTGGCTGAAAGGGCCTTAGGCAAGATCCTGAACTTGTACCATTTTAATACATGTAAGTCACTTGGGATATGCACCAAAGCTCAATGACTAAAATGTAAAAGTATATGATTAGCATGACTCATAGCAGCCTTTGGCCTCTAGTACACTGGCAATAACATGACATGCTGAAAACATTAGGTAGAGCATAAAAATGTATTTCTCATAAAGCTTGAGAGGTTCCTTATGTGTTTTTCTAAGGGAGAAAAAGGAGAGAAAACAGTACTGCTGAACATTTGTGACACGTTTCATATACAAGCCATGTTTTGGGCTTGGTGAATGCGTGGCTCTCTGTTGCTGTAGAGAAATTACACTTTAGTAAAAGGAGAAAATTAGAAGAATAAAAAAAACTAGAGAAATGCATTTCCTGTCAAAAATGCATGTGGATGCTGATATGCTGCCGGAGCTCCTTTTAAATGTGTGAAACCAATTGCTGAAACAGCTGAAGGATGAGAAGAAATGGCTGAAGTTCTTTGTGTAATAATCTGAAGGATGAGATGCAATAAATACAAGCAGGAATTTCCTTGAAGAGCTGAACATTTTGATACCTGAATGGCTTTTCTACCTGAAAGTATGCTGAACTTATTAAAAATATTACAATTGGTCCCCAATTGGTAAAACAAGTAGGTGTGTGTGTGAGAGAGAGCTCATACACAAGGTGTATGTGTGTATGTGAGAGAGAGAGAAAAGAGAGAGAGAGAGAGAGAGAGAGAGAGAGAGTATTCTTACATCCTGAGGACTACTACAGTGTGGCTATTGAAATGAAACATAAAATATAAACATCAATTATGCAAAAAAACGTAAAAGAGTTCAAAAGGCTGTTTACAGTACGAACAGCTGAAGACTTAATAATTAATATATTAATTAATTAAATAATTAACAGTTGAAATTTTGTTTTTAACTGGAAGTATGGTTAACTTAATAAGATGTGAATATTTTGCCCCCTTCATTTGAATGGGGCAAAATTTGCTTAAAAAAGCTGAATATTTTACTTTACTACATTACTGCATCCACACAATAAATGCCAGGATAACATAGTGTGGAATATAAATGGCAGAGTGATTTATGTGGATGACTCAGACCACAGTGAAAGGACATCTTCCCATCATACCTTACATGGAAACACATGAGAGTAGAGTGGGCATTAAAACAGGATGAAATGCCCCCCTCCCCACACACACAGAGCCTGTTGAAAACATGAAAATTCAGTTTGCCTTTTTTGCACTTGCAGCATCACAGCCCTACCTCGAAAACAAAGAAAAATCACTTTCACAAAGGACATGTTTATTTAAATCCCTCCAAAATGTCAAATCTTTATCTTTCTTGCCTTGTTTTAATACACAAGTCACACAGTGGAATGCCAATTTTTGAAGTGTGCTGGCAGGGTTTTCAAGGGTATTACATGACAAGGTATTTTTCAAAATAAGGGGCTGCATTCCTGGAGAAAGATAGGAGGAGATTAAGGAGCCAGTGGTGTTGTGAGTGAGATGGCGGGTGAGTAAGATGACCTGACCGAGAAGGTCTATTACTCAAAGTGGATGTGGAGAAGGTGGCATGATCCCCTGACACTGCTTTCAGTTCAGGGTTACTGGAAGAAATCTGAGGGTTTCTTCAGGAACTACACAGACATGCTGCATACACGCAGTCAGAAAAAGGAATGATAATAGAGAGCTTTTAACCGAGACAGTCAGGGATGTTTTGTTTTAATCCTATGACTCTCTTTTTTCTCTCAGGGCATTCATGCAGCCCTGACATGCTCTCAGTGAATTGATGCAGGGCCAAGCTTTTTAGTGCTCGGACGTGCTGGGACTCCACACCCGGGTGTGAAAACCAAAAGATGTCTCTAAGCAACAGACATTTGATAAATGGGTTTTAGTGGCTATGACACAGGCAAAGAGAGGATAATTGGTATTTTTAAGGTAAGAGGCAATCAACAGGTTTAAATTATATAGCCTGTCACTGTTGGACTACAATAAAGGTACTCTGTGGAATTTTCAGCAACATTTATATTCAGTGTTTCTCACAAAAATGTATCCTTGTAAACAAAAACACTGGCGTATTATAACCTCATGAAGGTGATATGGAAAACATGTTAGCAAAGAGTTGCTTCTTTATAAACTAGATATGGATTAGGATTTATCTAGAGTCATGATTTTGACTACCTGGCAATTTTAACTCCAATATACAGTCTCCTTTTACCTCTGTTTCAGACTATTTGCTGAGACAGGTAGCACGCAGCGTGTTTAACAGAGCTTTTTCACTGAACAAATGAATAAACTTGAGAGTCATAAAATAACAACAATGGGTTTTTAGGATGCTAAAAGGGTTCACATAGCTGAGTGAGAATTTTCTGTGGGTTTGTCAGTCTTAGCATCAACCTTCACATTACACATATTAATAATTTTATCCATTATTTATAAAAATGCTGAAAAGTAAAACTTTTAAGGCCTAACTAACATTTTCCCATTTCATAATAGATTGGTATCTTTCTCCTTCCCTGCTATGTACACATTTCCATTAATCTACCACCCATTGTCCTATTAACAAAACTTTCAATTCTATGTTCATGTACTTCTACATGATTGATATCTATACTGAACTTTGTGAATTTTACAATAATTACCTCAAGCAAAAACTGCTATAAGATGAGGGTGGAAAGAGAAATGGAGTGGAATAGTTACAAGAAAAACGGATTGCAACTAAAAAAGCTCTTAAAAAAGAGCAGGACTGCAGAAGTCAATCAGTTTGATTGCTATGATGCCAGGAATTTGAAATATACTGTTCCATTCAGGCAAATATTATACTCTTGTGGAAAATGTGGCATTTTAAAATCTTCTGGTCTGTAGTAACAAATTTTAGGATATTAAAGCATTAGCACTACTTTTGAATGAGCAGATGCACATTTTCTAAATGACAAAAGGCTCACCTCTCCTGTCAAAAAGTACATTCCACTCTCATCATACCTGAAATCCTTTCAGGGCCCTGTAGGGCTAAAGTTCACTACCTGTACCAGATCTCATTTTCATGCATGGCTGTGTAAGCTATTATTATTACTGTGGCAGCCAGCCAGTCAGCCTGGACAGGTACACATCTTCTGTCCCCTTTAATCTGCCTGGATGTGAAAGGCCCAAGATAGGGTCTTTAATCTGTAAGTAATGTATGTCACCTTATACTATGCGCTCACTGCAGGTGTGTTTGTACTGCGTTCATTGTTTCTGTCAGTCTAATGGCGAAAGTGACCACTAGTGCAACACTAGAGCTCTTTATACCTACAATCATATGAACTATGTTGTTCAGCAGAGCTACCCTTGTCTGTCTCTGTTCCTTCTCTCTTTCTGTGGTTATGTGAGTTTGGGATCCACTGCCAGAAATTCCAGGAAACCCTAGAGCTCTATGAGACATAACAAAGCTCTCTCTCTTACTCTGTCTTTGTCTCTTTCACTGTAGATTACACCGTCTCTCTGTCTGCCTTCTGTAGGCCTGGAAGCTCTGCAGCTCCTTCTCCCTTGTAATTTTTTATTCAGTGACTGATTGACATCATACCATTTTAAATACTTGAGTTTCTTACTTTGATACCTATACTAATTTCAGACCAGAGACTATTTAGACCATGGAAGACACAATCATCATTGAATGCCATTAGCCTGACGTGGCATTTGCCACTAAATTGAGGATAAAATTCTACTTTAGAGGTTAATATATGTGCAGTATTTAAGCCTAATTCCTAAATTTATTAGAATAACACATATCTCAGACAGCCATGAAATTGTAAATAATTGAGCAGTCCTTTTCAGAGGCTTCTCTGGTGGCTCCGTTGAGGTTGCTGCAAGCCTTTTTTTTTTTTAGCTGATGGCAAAACTGGAAATGAGATTTGGTTCACAAAGCAGAAGAGCTAAATGGGAATAAATTCAAAACCACAGGCTAAACTAATCTGTCCACAGGGGGGGGGTTCACCCATCTCTGCTCACTCAAAAATTGTCTGTTCCACCTGGGCCAGCTCTGCTCTCAAACACATAAATACACATCTAAACCCCCTCAAACACACATCTACAGACATACCTATTCACACCAACCTTGTGTTTATGTTCAGAGCTTGAGTGACTGGTATTTCATTTCGGCATGCACAGAGCCCTTTTACACAGCTTGGCTTGGCTGGTGTACCATTACTGGTCATTAAGTCTAACCTGAACTAATAGTGGTCTATTTTTCAAGGTGGTCTTCCAGGTGCCTGCCACAGTACTGAGTGGCACGGAGGGGCTTGACTCAGGCACAAGGAGTCTCATGAAAAACCTGCTGGGACACAAGCCAGATTTCATCATACATAGGACACAGAAGCTTTGATAACAAGAACCCAATGTACAGGGGGTGGGGGGGTCCAGGTGTTTTGTTTCTCATTAAGGCAGGTTTAATGAGGCCAGCCAGAATGGGCTCCTTATCTCGTCCATCTTGCATACTCTACCATATTTGTACCTTCTTCACCATCTGACCCAATGAACCATAGACAATCAACCTAAACCATTTGTTCCTATGCACATAAAACCAAATCAGGCCAAAAAACACTAAATGCTAATCTTAAGTTTTAGCTGTGCTGTCTTCTGACATGTGTCATCAATCACAAGAGAAGGATCCATTAGTCTAAAGTCAAAAGTGGGGGGTAATTAATCTACGCTCACGCTCCATTAGATGTCATGCTCAATTTGTGCAGAGAGCTGTGTACTTGGTAAATAAGGAGAAATGATGCAACCCACAGCTATTATTCCCGAATGGCATGGCATCTCAAGGGTTGTACTGGTGTTGCTGAGGTGTTAAAATGCATTTTCAAGGCAGCTTTGAGCTAAACTAGTGAGCACACACATAATTCATGTAGATATTAACACTTAAATTGAAAGAAGAATGAAATGAATTACTGTCTCTAATAAATATGTTCATGAGCTTTTTATGTAGGAAAGTTGTGAACTCTGCTGTCTGATCACAGGAGAACTGTATGCATATGTATCTCAGTCAAAAATATCTGACTGGACTTCAGAATTAAAGCCAAACCATAAGCCTCCAACAAGGTTATGCTGCAGTAAAGCATATAATATGAATCAGCACTTAGTTTAATAAGTACCATTTGGCTGTCACTTCAGCAGCCACTGTCACTGCGCCAGCCATAGGCTGCTCTATTACAGTAAAGCCCCTCCAGCATAGAGCTGGGGTTATTCAATAAAAACCTGAGTGAGTGTTTCTCCCAATCACCACTGGCAGAGCTCTGATGAAGTAAAGGGCTCTCCTATGCCAGTCTCTGTCCTTGAGGAGCACTCTCTGATTAAAATGGTTTTCTGAGGTCATATTTTTGTTCTCCTTGTCCCCTTTCTAGGCTTGAATTAGAGTACAGAGAGAAAAATTGATCTAATGCATACTGACATAAATCCACAAAAACTGTCTAATCTATAACGGTCTCAGATAGGTAGGTTGGATTTCTATTTTGTTGGGAAATCATGGGTGTCCGTGTTTTAAAGACATTGGAAAAATGCAGAAACTATGCCTAAACATACTCTATATTTGTTACTAGATTTGAGGAAGGAATGGCCTTGCATCTGCCATTCTGTGCTCCTGATCTTCAGACTTATCACTTTCAGTCCCCACTTATCTTAACCCATCCCACCACGATAGTGACGTGACGTGGACAGGGAAGGCAACAGGAGACTGGTCTGGTAGAGCTGGCTTTTTTTACTCTCCAGTCCACTTGTATCGCTTGTAAATGCATTCCTGAGCAATCCTCAGAGGCTCATATGTAAATGCCTGTGCATGCTTCTGATTAGTAGGCATAAAGAGTACACTCTATAAATGCAGTTTTAAACAATTGCTACTGCCTCAGACTGTACCTATGACACAAACCGTCTTTGCCACTGTCTGAATGGCTTGTTCAGGTGGGAAGGATGGATGCAGACCATTTACAATTCTTGCTATAAGACACATGCAATTTGACTTTAGATACACTGTAAAACCTGATGAGTTAACTCAACTCAAACCATTTGAGGAAACCGACTGCCTTGAACCATTTGAGTTAATTAACTCAAACAATGTAAGCATAAAAAATATTTCATTTGAGTACAAATAACTAGTCTTTATTGTTAAGGAAACTTTAGTAAATTAAGTTAATAGACTTAATTTCATTCACTCCATTTAACTTTGTCAAGTCTTTTGGACTGATATAAAGTAAAGCTCCCAACTTATTAAATCAAATGTATCTAAATTAAGTAAGACTAACTCATATGCATCTTCTTTATACAAATATTACCACTTACATTTCATTAACTCGTTTTACTTTCACTAAGGCTTCCAAGTTGCACAAAAATACCTTCCAAGTTCAGAAGAATTCTGATGAATTCTCCTTCAAGTACAGCAGTAGGCCAGCCAGGGCTGCTGTTCTAGCCGCACTGATATTGTTTTTGTCCTGTTGCACAAACAGTGTCAAGACCCACTGCTCACATTCAATATAAATGTAATGCATTAAACATATGTATACCTGTTCTTCATATACCATCAGAGGTTTTCCCATCTTCTCACCCCAAATACCAGTCTTCCTTTTTTTTATAGAGTTTTAGCAGATGAGGTGTGTATTTGTCAAGAGCAGCAAAGAAGGAAAATGGTAGATTCTGACTGGTGATCCTGTGTAATTCACTGTAGAGCTGCATGAAAAATAAAAGCACAGTTGACAAAAGCACTTCCATAATTTGTTTTTGTATCTGCAAGAATTTAAAAAAAGGGGGAAAAAATGGGACTTTCAGACAAATAGACATACATTTTCAACTATTCATTTCAACCTCTTTATTCAGAATTATGACTGACAATGTGTGTGTCAACTTCTGTGTTTTTGTTTTTACTCACTTGAGCTTCACAAAAAAGTACAGGCCATCTGTCTTTTAGTTCTCAACTCAACTCAACTTTATTTATATAGCGCTTTACCACAGCACAGCTGACCAAAGCACTTAACATATCATACAAATATAAAAAACCACACATAAAAAGCTATAAACAGTAATATAAACACTAACACTACAGACAGAGTCTCATTCCCGGTCAAACGCCAATGAATACAAGTATGTCTTCAGATAAGACTTAAAAGTAGACAGTGAGGGGGCCTGCCTAATATAAAGCGGCAACGCATTCCATAGGTTTGGACCTACTACAGCAAAGGCTCTATCCCCCCTAGTTTTC
>NW_018128096.1:1017344-1031954 GCF_001952655.1 Monopterus albus
GTCCTTTTTAGTCAGTGGCATAATAATCTGGACATTGTCAGCATAACAGTGGAAAGAGACCTCATGTTTCCTAAAAATAGAGCCAAGGGGAAGTAAAGCAAAGGCCCCAAAATGGAGCCCTGTGGAACCCCAGATAACAAAGGGGTTGTGACAGATTCCACATCTGCCAGCCCAACAGACACTGATCTAGCCGATAAATATGAATTAAACCATGCTAGGGCAACACCACGGATGCCCACTAAGTCGCGAAGGCGAGATATCAAAATGTCATGGTCCACCATGTCAAAGGCGGCAGTCAAGTCCAGCAGGACAAGAATCACATACTCCCCTGCATCAGTGGCCAAATAAATATCATTAACAACCTTTAGTAAGGCTGACTCTGTACTATGCATGAGTTTAAAACCAGACTGATAAGCCTCCAATAAATTATTGTCATCTAAAAAGGATTTCACCTGCGCATAGACCACTTTTTCTAAAATCTTCGAGATAAAAGGTAGCTTAGAAATAGGCCTAAAATTACTCAACATGGATTGATCCAAACGTGGTTTTTTGAGTAGAGGTTGCAAAACTGCATGCTTAAAATAACCAGGCACAACACCAGAAGACAAACTACTATTAATAATTTCCAAGACCGTGCCTCCAATACATGGGAAGACTTCCTTAAATAAAGCCGGAGAAATGACATCTTGAGGGGAGCCAGAAGGCTTGGCCTGGGCAACCACTCCCTCCAAAAAAGTCAGAGTTACCGGCTCAAAAACATCAAAAGTAGTCACACACGGAGTAAAGACCGATGGATCAGGCACTAACCCAACCACAGTGGCCTTTATAGTAGCAACCTTCTCATTAAAATAAACTAAAAACTTATTACATAGTTCAACTGTTGCTTCCTGACAGTCAGGCTGCGGGGAATTTAACACCATCCCGATTGTACTATATAATACACGTGAATCATGATTATTAGCTGCAACAATATTGGACAAATACTCCCGCTTAGCTTCTTCCACAGTCCTCGGATAGTTGCGCCAACAGTCCTTCAAAATTTGCAGTGAAACTTGCAGTCCATCCTTCTTCCACCTTCTTTCAGCTTTGCGGCATATCTGTCTGGCCAGTTCAGCAATGGGAGGAGCTGAATTCACAATTTCTTCTCACCTGAGTGCAAAGGTGCGCTGTATGTGTTAATGGATTAGAATCATGTCTCTTTCTGCTGATGCCTTCTTGAATGCTCCACCATCTCAGGTCTCTGTGCCCTTACTTTCTCCACTGGGATAATTGGGAAGGAAGTTGACTTTCCTCTCTTCTGGATTTTTTTATATTGGCCCTGGATACTGCCCCTTCGGGACTGGTCCTGCATTCACAGCCACATCTTTTATGCCAGCCCTGCTAAGTTTGGTCCTGTAGTTGTCCATTTTGAAGCCCTTATAACCTGATTTGGAACCATTTTCTTTCAGACAGGGATGTTTGCTCACCAGAGCTTCTGCAGCCTTGCCAATCTGTTTGCTACTAGGATATGCTTTATACTTATATATTTCAGCAGCCATTGCATCCAGTACGTTGTGTTTTTGATCCCTGGTTAACTTGATCATTTTTACCTCTTTCACAAATGCAGAGTTGCCCTCTCTTGGAGCATATACGCCACCTCATATGAAAACGTTGGAACCACAAAGATCTCTGGCCACCAGCAAAGACGTTTGTCAGGTTTGCCCGGCTGCACCTGCCTTTCTCACTCTTTCTCTCTTTCAGCCCCTGCTTACACTGCCTAGCACACCTGCTCCACATCCCCTGATTATCACCAGCTGCACTTCATTAGTTCTATCCCTGTTTATACCCCGCTCACCTGTCACTCCCTTGCCAGTTTATTCTAGTTCTCAGGCCCATTCCATCGTTGTTTTTTTCATGTATGCTAACGTTTGTCTCTCACCTTTAGTTCTCCTAGCTCCGACCAGTACGATCTTCCACTCTCCGTTACCACACTTTCTTTCTGCTGTTTTCCTCCTCCACGGACGTCTCCTCCGGACCCTGGACCTACTCAGCCCCTCCTGTCTCCACCTGTTCAGGTCGATGCACAGTCTCCTTAACTCATCTGTACAACTCCTGCCTTCTGTCTCCATAGCCACCACCGTCTCCCCATCAACCAGCTCAGGAGTGACTCCAGCGCCTGCAGCCCGGCCATCTCCCATCCATTTCACCATAAACTGGTTTCTCTGCCGCTGATCGACACACGGTTACTAACATTATTCTACACTGTCTGTTATTGTTTGGACTTTATACTCACTACACTGTAAATAAATTTAGCACTGCTTGCACCGAAGTCAGCTACCTGGGTCCGCCTCTCTTTACTCGCTCTCCTCCGTGTCCAAGCGGACATAACAATGTTCTGGTGAATCTGTGTCATCAGATAGCAACGCTGTCATCTGCACTGGCTGAACTCCTATCTGATTCAACTAATCTAACTAACTTAATAGTTGCCTTGGATTTTAGGTCCCCTATGTTAACTGAATTGCAGAGTGCATTGTCAAACTCTGGGTCTTGAAACTGAAGGCGAAAGTCATGTCAGGTTCAGCTTATTTTTCACATCAAATATGAGGGCACTTACAGTCTCAGGACAAGAGGGCAAAATAAGCCTCTCAGCATTGACCTGTAGTTTCAGAACATCTGTCACTTCCATTAGGAAAACCTGTAAATAAATGGGATAACCAATTGAAATCTGTACTTCAATATTCAATTTACTTCCACAGACAGCTACCAAACACACTGCATACAGCTACCTTTGAGATGACATCATGTAACATCTGGGCCATAGTGTAAAATAGACCTTACCTTGAAATGCTGTCCAGTTTTTCAAAGGTGGACTAGTTTTCATGGACTGGCCCAGACAGATCTGTAGTCTCCTTCTGGTCACCAGGACAAAAGCCCGAGGGTGGCTGCTCTGTATGTTGTAGCTTTTTTTATTCAGAAACTGGAATGAAATGTTAAGTTGTGAGAATAAGTTTTACACCCTGTAAGCAATGTGTGGCATTTGGTCAGTTAGCTGGCTCAAAGCTTTCAGCATATGGTCCTTACTTTTATGATCTCTTAGCCCATATGGCTGCAAATGCTCAATATACTTATAGTACATTAACTTTACCTAAATCCAATGTCTGGAAGCTGGTCAACATATTTCCATGGTCACTTTCTTTTAACCGTGTTAAGTCCTCTGGGTGTTTTCAAATTAACATCAGATAAGCAAAAGGAAAAATGCGGGTGACTCCAAGGGACTGTTTAGGTTAGTTTGAAAATGCTAGAAATGCTAATGGCCAAGCTTGTCAAAAATGGCTGTCAAAAACCAACATGACTCCGCAGCCACGTTTTTCAGTGAAACAGTTTGGCAGTGACTGTTTAACTTTGTAAATAGTTTCCGGAGCTAGCCTTAGCTACTTGCACAACTGTGTAACAAGCTAACACTAACTGCTAACACAGCACGTCTCAGCTTTTACTAAAAGCGTTTAAACAGTGTACAGAGAAGTAGTAAAATGACAGAAACATATTACCTTTGAGTGGAAGACAGGCGTATTGTAGCTGTGTCCTGAGCTGGCAAATATATAGTGCTGGCAACAAACAGCGGTGCACAAACTCCAAGTCTCCCCATTATTCCAGTGCAAACAGGTTACATATTCAGCTGTTCTAAGTTATCTCACAGCATGACGGTTACATACTGTAGCTGCTGCATTTAGGCGCTCAAAGTACAGAAAACGTAGAAGAAATCAGGGAACGGAAATGGTAGAAATTTTGTCATTGTCAGCTCAAAACTGTTATAATTTTCGTCCTATGACTGGTTATAGGCCACTTTATTAAGCGTTGACATTTTTCTGGTGAGAAAGCAGCAACTCAGATTGAGAATAAATGGTCAGTCTAGCCAAGTAATGCCAGTGTAGGAATTTGCGCTGACATTTTCAGAGATGTGAGTCCCCGCTAGCAGCCCAGTTTCATCTGGGTCAGAGAAGAATGTTCACATCAGGTGCAACTGAAGGTTGAAACACAATGAGCTGATATGTTTAGGGCTGTAACTTCTGCCAGCTTTTTCTTGAAAAAAAGAGTGAAAATATCCATCATGTGGTGATATAGTTTAAGTCTTGTTTGTTCTACAGCCGGAAGCCGTGATTATTTAAATCATTATGGCCTAGTAACAAAAACAAGGCAAATTTAAGCAACAAAGTTGACTGCCATTTTGAATGAAATTAACAATTTATCTGTATTCTATCTAAATAGTTTAGATGAATTGCTAACAAGTTATTTGGATACATTTTTATTTACTTGTGCACAATATGATTTATACTTAGAATTTTCAACAAAAATATAAAACTTCCAAGCCATATTTAGCACCATCAGTGCATGGGCAGCAGGATTTGTGATTTTTATTTATTTATTTTTTACAATGGGATCAAGTGAACTCTGAGAAGATTAAATGCACTCAAAACACCCATTTGGAAGATCTGTCCTAGTAAAAAACTGATAGACCTGTAGTGCACTACAGGCCCAGCAACAATTGGTGGACAGATGTTAGCAACTAGTGAACATAGCTGAGCATTTAGCTACTAAAGAGCTAAATATTTCCTTCAGGAGCGAAAGGTAGTTGTGAGTCAAAGAGAGGTAAAAGGAGAAAAATGTTGGACTTAACCTTTGACAGGTGACCAGAAACTCAATTTCAAATGAATGATAATGCAGCATTATTATATCAAGGGACATAATACTGTATATCAGTGTTGTGTTTACAACTTGCTACCGCCAAAATGGACAAGCAAAAAAGGCCAAACATTTACTGGGTCCACATTCTCATTATGAGGACTTTTTACTTATTTCACTGTTTTATACTATTGTCAACTGAGTATCCTTGGGTTTGGACAGTGGGTCAGAGAAAAGTGCAAAAACACAACAACTTGAAGACATAACATCTGACTCTCTGAAAGTTGCATAGATTCAACAGTCTAGTGATTAATAAAGAAAATAATCAGCAGATTTGATTATCAAAACAACCACTAGTAGCAGCCCAAATATTTTAGTATGTTGTAAGATCACCTGACGAGATTATATTGTCGTTACATTTTACAAAGAATTACTGTAAAATAAATGTTCCTATACTGAGAACTTGGTTAGAATAAAAAGCTAGTCTCAACTCCGAAACTCTTCCAAAAGAATTACAGGAGACATTTGACTCATGTGAATACCCATGTAAGGAGAGTGATAGATTTATGTATATGAGGCAAGTTCTCACTTCCATCATTAGCACATACAAGCCTGATCTCACATTTGGCAGTTCTCACTCCCACCGATGGCTAGCGTCCAACATGGACTCTCTTTCACATTCACCATACACACTTCAACACACAGTGCACCTCTGTAGCCACAAGCATACGTAAATTCAACAGGCCTATAAGTGACCCACACAATGGCCTGTTTGTTTTCCCTGGTGCAAGTCACAGAGCAGTTAACCTTGCTAGCTGTGTAAACACATGACCTCACTGCTCAGTGGTATTTTTCACACTCGCCACCGGGATTTACATCACCTTATTACCTCTATCTTCCCTTAATTCCCCATTATCTTAAAATATGGGACTTTTAAAAGGTGATTTGACAGGCTCTTGATTAGCAAATTTGTTTGCTTAGTTTTGGGACTCCACTGGAGGAAAACTAGAAGCTGAGAGGAGAGGGAAGGAGGAGGAAAAGGGAGGTGAAGAGAGGACAGAGGGGGAAGAATGGAAAGCCGGGGAAGAGAAGAAGTAGGTTGAAATGAGAATGAATATTACTGTAATCACTGCTTTCTGGGAGAAAAGAGTTGAAGTAGAAAAGACTGGTGCCTTACAAAAAGACAGAGGCAAAGGGAAACTTTGTGTAGTTGTTAGGAGAGAGACAAGTATGGTGGTTTCTCTACCATAGGGATACACTGTGCACATCTTGAGGTCCCAGTGGGAGGACACAAGGCCAATCGGCTAACAGAGACATTTCCTGTGCTTGTTTTATCAGATGAGAAGAAGCGCAAAGGCTAAATGTCCCTCTCAACAGTGTTGTACACTTCTCCAAATAACCCTCTTTGGGGAACGAAAGGAGAACATGCATCTTTGTAAGATGACATAAGAAGCACAGCTTAGGAGCACTGACCTCACTCTCGCACAATCAGTCATCCACAAAAAAGAAAAGATGAAATGTAGACCACGTGAGTTAAGAGAGGAGGTTTTACCTTTTAAGATATAAAGCAAGGCTGCCTTATGTCATAACCTTCAAGCCTTAAAATCTATAAAAAGCCTATTAGGCAATCTGGCCTTGAGTGATAGCACTTGAAAATCAGAAAATGACATGAGTGAGAGGCTGATCTAACAAACCCTCTTCATCAGAGTGTAACTGAAGCCCACAGGAATTCAAAGAGAGGTCTTTGATGCCCACATGACTGCCACAGTCAGGAGAATCAAAGTTAGAGAACATAACAAAATGAAAAATACAGATCCTCGGAGGAGGGATCATTGTGAAATTTTTATGCATTTCATTTGAAACTGTTGCTTGATAGCTATGTGGTTTGATTAAATAAGTGACTTCATTTGGTGAATTTGGTGGTGAATCTATTATAGAGCAGGGTATGGGTGGACTGCAAGAGAGGAACTCAGAGAAAGCATGCAATCTTCCATGACCCAAGAGACAACCAGACTCTAATTGTGCAGTGAACAAATGCCTGAACATCCAAAAGCAGCATGGATGTTCCCACACAAAACTGTTCCATGTCAGTTTGGCTCTATAATAAGGAGTATGAGGTTTTTCCTTTTAAAATGGCAAATAAGAATTTCAAGTTTATATATCACACATCTGCAAAACTCATAATGCATATTTTGCAGGATCTAAATAAACATGATCTAAGATTTCATGCCCTCATGTGACTTTTTAAGCAATTAAGCAGCACTAGCAGTTCTTGCCTACCTACCACTTCTTGACTGTTGTTCCATTGTGAAAGACTTAAGAATTCTTTTCCAACCCAAGATCTGCCACTCTGTCCATGCTCACAATATTATACAACTTAGTGTGCGGTTCTTTATGCAGCGCATTCAAATTACATGTTAGTGAATTCAAAAGCAAGGGGGAACAGAGCGAGAACGCTGTAGTGCTTGAGTCCAGAGTCAAAGTCCCCTGAGCGTTAGCTGCATGTCAATCACAGTAAATTCAGATGAGCTGAACCCTGTCCTACTCATGTTGTTGTCCAGAAGATACAAACCTAAAACCTAAACTGACTTTATTCCAAGCAAGTGGTAGGTATTTTGACTGTGGTTCTGCAGGCATGGTGGGGCTGCATCTCTATCCTAAATCATGTTCTTAGAACACAAGAAACAAAAGAACTGCATAACATTAAGCCAAGAGGCAAAAGGTCTAAAGCTTAGGAAACATACTTGACATCATTCCACTGGTCTGTTATGAGGAAAAATAAAAATAGCCCTGGCACCTGCTGTGCAGAGACAATGCATATTTGAACTGACATATCATGTGATCACTGGGAACTGGACCACATTTGGAAAACATTGTATAGGTAAACATTTATTTAAAAAAATGAACAGAATTGTCTGATCATCTGTGTTAGAAAATTGTCTCTGCCAGTTTTCCATTCTATTCAAATTCAGCCTGCCACTTGGCTGACTGTGCTCAGCGGTGGTTAGAAACTATTGCCTTCCAAGGAAACTCTGGATTCTTGCTTTGGAACTCAATGCTATGATAGATTGAGTATCTAGGATCACCACACTATAACAAAGCATGCATATACAGTATATTGCATGCATGTAAACATATAACTGTATATGGACAGATTCATGAATGCACCATAATTTAGCAGATGTTGATTATAATGCGAATAAGGCACAACAATCACCTGAAGTGACATTTAATTTTAACTGAGTGCATGAGCGAAAGGGAGAGAAGGGGTGGAGAAGGAGACGAGTCAGAGTACAGTAACTAGAAGCCTTCACAGCACTGTGCAGTCCAGAGGAAATGCATGGCAGTGTTCCCTACATCCTGTCCACCCAGCCCTAATCCTGACCCTGGCTCTCGTTCCACACTGCCAAAGCCCTGTTATCACTCTGTGCAATTACCTCCAGATTCCTCTGCACCCATATTATATTGTGTCAATTATAAAATCCCTTTATAAGTGCACTACAGTCTAGAAATAGCTGTGTGAGAGTGTATGGCTGGACATGCATGCAGAAACTGAAACAAAAACCAACTTGTACTTATAAAGATAGAGCAGCTCCATAATTTGACCAAAATAAGTTGCAGTATGTTTGGATTTAAAATATACATCCACATATTGAATCAGTTGTAACACCTGAACACAACCGTTTATGATTCAGAATGTATGAAAACTATACAGCAAGTGAGCAGAAAATGTTTAAACATTTAGATAAATGTAATGGATAAACTGTTTAAATAGACAGCTAAAATAGAAATGGCTATGATTGAACATAATGAATAAATAGTTGATTTTTAGCTTAAAACTAATGCATACAGCTAAAATAGCTTAAAGGTAATGAATAAATTGTTGATATAATTAGCTAAAAGTCATGTATAACAAGGTAAAAAAAACTATAAGTAATAGATAATGGTTGAAATTGTTAACTAAAACTAAATGGCTGTCTGATGATGTCATACATCAGACAGACATGAGCAAGCACTGCACTAGAGGACTGTATGCATTGCATTCCAGGGGCTATTCCAATCATCTCACCAGATTGGGTTTGCACCTTATAAGGAGTGGAGGGCATTCTCCACATGTTGTCCAAACACTGCAAACTTATTAGATAGTTTCGTGGACAATTATGATGCTGTCTCTGCCTCAAAAGCATTCAGAAAAGAAAGGATCCTAAGGATCTACCCTCCAAACCTCTTCTATTTTCCATGCTTCCACTTCCACTGATACTTCTATGTAAATAAAGCTGAGACATGGACATGCTGTCCAACTTGAGTACAATGCAAGTTCACCAAAGCCTTTTGCCTCAGGGGTGGTGGGATTTCAAAGAATGAAATCCGAATGAAATACCTTGAAATGATATGTTAAATTAATCTGTGAAGTGAGAAGGCCTACCTTTTTGAAAGACCGCCCAATGGCTTTGTCTGCAGGGGATTCTGGATGTGTCTGAGGTTCAGACACCAAAGGACAACTGCCTTCTGCATGATTTTATGGTTAAATATGATCTATGAGGGACATGTGGTGCGTGGTGGTAATTACATGGGACACATCCTTGCCTATAAGCAACTTTGTAGACTTTCCACATGTCAGATTTCAAAAGGTTTATCCACATTATGCAATTATGGGTCAAGAACACAGCTTTCCTTGAGAGTTTTGGAAGATGCTATTGGAAGAGAAAATTATTAACAGTCAAAAAATCAATTCTAAACAGTTAGGCCACAGTTGGTGCCATGTTGGCTGCTGTGACGGCTGACTGTCATACTTTGTTCCTGGGAATTTGACGGAGTATGTGCCCATTGCAGGAACGGACATGCTTTTCTTTGTGTAGACCCGCGGTTAGCGAAACATTTGCATGAGGGCGGCATTGCGCGAGCCACAGAAGTTTGTTAAAGCTCGGAAGCGTGACTTTACTTTTCCTTTAGTAATTTTAAACGCACACAAGAGGAAGCGGGTAATAGCTATGATATCCGGAAAAGTATCAGTAGCGGTTCATGCGAAAAGTGAAGACTCATAATGTGATAATCTTCCACCGTCTAATACGCATTGGCTTTTGTTTACTCACTGCGTTGTGAACATTCTTCTTCGTCTATGAAATGCTAAAAGTTGAGTATACAAGCAGTCCAAAGTTTTTGCGCTTACCTGTGGATCTAACGGGACAAAGTAGAGCACTTGAATCGAGTGAGAGGAGAGAAACCAGTCTGCAGTCGGTCCTCCACTACATTCAATGATAAGACCAAACTGCATACCCTTTCAAGCCCCTCCCTTTAAAACATAATCGCACATCTACTCTTGACTGAGTCGTCCGCAGGGCCTCAGTCTGCGCCTCATACTGCATTTACGAATCGGGTTCGAGTCCAAAAATAAAGACATATATTAACTCAGAGAAGAACTCGTGCAACACTCCTTATGGCTAAACTGCCCTTTTGGTTATCCCTCAGTGGGTCTCTGAAAGAAAATCATTTGTCAGAAGCCATGAAATGAAATGCTAATCTCAAACAAAGGGGAGGACTTGATGTACACATGCAGGTAAACAGTAAAATGTTTTATGATAACAGTAAAAATGTTTTATGATAACAGTAATTTGGTGGCAACTTAAAAAAAGAAACAAACAAAAAAAACACTACTACTTTTATAAATTCTATAACTGTAAATGAAATTCATTTACACCTTTTCACTGAAAAGAAGCGTAGGCTGCTCTGTAGAATACAAAATTACTAGTTAACATGTAAACAGTTTTTGTGAATGCATGGTTTTATACTGTAATGGCAGTGAGATTAAAAAATGTGGTTTCAGTGGAAGTCTGTTAGAAATTAATAAATTAAACATAATTATTAGACATTGTCTTAGACTTTGTGTTAGTAATGCAATTCAGTAAGATTCAAAGTCTGCTCTATTCTGCTCTGCTTCAAGGTTAGCAGTAAGCCATGACACCAATTGTTTTCTTGTATTAATCTTGTGTTAGATTTATGTCTGAATGATTGTTTTAGTTATGCACCACGTAACAACATCCACACACATGTTGAGCTACCTCATTTTGTTATGACTAGGTAACACGCAGCTGCTCCAAGCCTGTGGAGCTCTAGATAAGAGATGGAGTCTGATTTGATTTGATTTGCTGGACAGACTTCATCTGTGTAAGGGGTTAGCCCAAAACTTGTAAATGTTTTAGGCTCTGTGTTTCCGGGATCTTTTTCTCTCTTCTCCAGCAGCTTGTCTGGAGGAAGGAACAACCCGGATTGTGTTCTGTAATCTTTATTTATATATTTTTTTTAAATAAACCAGCACTAAAATCAAGAAAGATGGACTCCTTCCTTTCTCGGATCTGTCCAATAAAAGAACTGGGATATAACAAGTCAGTGAGGCATTTTTTGACCACAAGGGTGTCAGGAGGGTACAAAATGCATAAAAAGAGTATAAATTACATTTAAGAATAAATGACACTGGATTTAAAAAAATATTACCAAAAAGAAACTTTCCTGCCAAATTTCATGCCACAAGCTGTAACACAGCCAGAATGATCGCCAAATCAAAAAATAAATTGACAAAAATGGACATTTTTGCCCGAGGAGGGTGGCAAAAAGACTTGGAACCCTGGGCATCACAGGTTTATAAAGGAAGAGAGCCATCAACAATAACGTGGAAGCAGCAAGGGCTTTATCAACCTTGATTGGTTTGCCTGGACAAATATGTCTCTTTGTAAGATCCAAAACACCCAATGGCTCCAGAATGCAACACTGATCATCAGTGACAAATTTAGACACATGATGTGTCTAAACTCCGGCTTCCGCTCACAGTCCAAATGCATGCAGCTTAGGTTTATTGGTGACTCTAAATTGCCCGTAGGAGTGAGTGTGACCATGAGTGGTTGTTTGTCTACATGTCAGCCCTGTGATAGACTGGCAACCTGTCTAGGGTGTACCCTGCCTCTCACCCAATGGCAGCTGGGATAGGCCCCAGCCTCCCTGCAACCCTATTCAAGATAAGTGGTATAGATAATGGATGGATGTATTTGTATTTTTTTAAATACAGTGATTGTTACTGTTATCCAAGTGGAACAGATCCATCTTCTTATTTGATCTAATGAAAGTTACTCAAATGAAAAAGTCTGTGGCTTTTAAACACTATAAAGAAGGATGGTGAGTTAGAGAGAATGGATGTCAGGGAGGTTATTGAGTGGGCACTTACCATCACAGAACTGAATTACTCCCATGACACCTTCACAAGGTTCCTCTGAATCTTACCACCACAACAGAGGACATAAAAAGATAAATATCTGCATGTGGATGACTCTCACTACCATGACTGTACACTGATATTGGTAATTTGTGGTAAAATGAGGGCCCTTATGGCTAACATCTTGCTTGTTTCCATCTAAGCTGCACTGACACAGATAAGACAGCAGTAGACTAAAGATCTGAAATAATTTCTGCTTAGGAACCCAAGCTGGGGTAAATGCATTGTAACATTATGTGGGATGTCTGATATTACTACAGAAACCCATCTGTGTCCAATCATGAGAAGACTATCTGTTCAGCATAAAAAAGAAAGGTGACACGTATGTATGTACAGCATTTTATAGAAACTGTACATAGATTCAACACATGGACATATAAATCTGCAACATGCAATAATAACACACTGTATATTGTTCAGTAATCAAACACTGAATTTACTCTTACTGTATTCTGTACAGTGTCTGTGAGGCAACTCTAATTACCCAGTAGATGGAAGTGTGATTCTTACCATTGTACTGCCATTTCCTCAAGCTCCTGCAACCCTTTTTCATGTATCAGTAAAAGATGAATGCATGAATGGAGTTTGATGCTTGGACAGCCCCTGGTGGAGATTATGATAAAGTGAAAATGTAAGTATGAGTCAGATCTCTCAGCAGTTATAGTGTCATCATTTTGGCCTATACTGCCACCAGCAGTTGCAGAGCATAAAGTAGATTGACCCATGTTAAAAACAAAACAAATCTCTCCCTGAAAAACAAGAAAAAATATGCCTTTATGAGAAAACAAAGTAGACTAAGCCCCCGCCTGCAGCCTTCATTCCTTCCTCTTTCTTCATGGTATTTCGATTTGGTCTCTAGACTTCTTCAATCACTGCATGCTCTGCCTCTTATGAATCTCCTGTTCCAACATCTAAAATCACTAACTGGATCTGGGGGTCAGTAACAGAAAATCAACTATAGGCAGGGTGTTTTTCTATTTTTGCAGTTTCTCTTTGCAGTCTTCAAATCTGGTGTGGATACGGTGCAGGCATACAGTACTGCTGAATGAATATGGAATGTCTTTTATTCTGTATCCTTTGTGGATTACAAGAGATCACAAAGTCTGCACAGTACAATCTGGTATGATGCATGGCTTTTCATACCAATCCCTGCATTTTCCTATGAGTTCAGGTACTGCATACAAGATCATAATTCCACTTTGGTCTGGTTAGAAGCATAAATAGTTTTATCTTGGAAGGAGGATTAAGATAGGAGTGTAGCATTTGATCTTCAAAATGCTGGAGGTTATCTCAGGTAAAGTACAAGTGTGGTTAGCTTGCATAAAAATTCTGACACTGAGTTAAACTTCTGTTCATTTCCATTACAAAGACAAGATCTTTTTCTCATTCTTGGCCACCTTCACCTCACTATTGTAGCATTCATCATCCACTGTGTCAATCTTTCAGTGCAAATTCTTACAGAGCTCCTGTGAACAGAACTGACTCTGGCTTATTTTAAACCACTACGGGAAAAATAGAAATGAAAAGAAAGGAATGATTCATCATCAAACAGCATGTAAAAGCCATGGCTTTAAAATTTCACTCAGCTGTCATCATGTAGTCAGGTGGCAGGATGTCTTTCAAAGTAGATTTTAGAACGAAAAACATATAGCTGAGCAAGAGATAGTGTTTATTTGAGAAACACAGGGGAACTGCTGCAGTAAACCAAATGTCTGTTTGATATTACAGACAAAGGTTATCCACATATAAGCCAATTCTAAACCCTTCTGGACACAAGGACATGAGCATTGCGGCACACAATACACCCAGGAACCTGTGTGGAGCAGTGGCTGGATATTCAGTGTCTGTCAATGGCTCTTGGTTGTGTAAAATACTACTTGACAGTTGAGTGACAATGATAACAAAGCACAAAAGAAAATGCAGTATACTACAAAAAGCAATACATGAAGCCCAGTGGGCCAACAGACACACGAGATAGATAGCTGAGACACATTAGCTGCTAACTGCTATAGTCACAAGCTACATGCTCAGTGATGCCAACTTGGCGACTTTCCAAATCCTCTTAGTGACTTTTTTTGTCAAAAGTGACTAGCGACAAATGTAGTGACTTTTTCTGGTGTTATTGGAGACGTGAAAGCATATATCACTCTACAGTTACTGTCCTCAATGTGCAGCGAGTGCTGCCGTGAGCCCCTCCCCCGTTAATCCCACATCCTCTACTCTTTGATTTGATTTGATTTGATTTATTTATTCTTTCAAACATGTAACAACAGTCAGTATGTAATCACACATAATTCCAGACATGTCCACAAAAATATTTTCAATTTACTTATACCTAGTACATGCTTGAACGGAGTAGGAAGAAGTTAGACTTATCTAGTCCTACCCCCTAACATCATCTTATCATCATTGGTTTGCAAGCAGTATTACTACATGGATACATATTCTACATCCACACTCCCATCTGATTAATCATTAAGCCTGTTCTTGCATATATCTTGATTGACACATACCTTTATATCTGTGTTTAAACTCATCAATATTCTTACTGCTTTTTATGTCCACACTTAAATTATTCCATAGTTTTACTCCACTTATCGAAATACAGAATCTTTTTTTGGTTGTACGTATAGCATAAATTTTTAAATTTAACTGACCCCTTAAATTGTATCCCCCTTCCCTTTCAT
>NW_018128096.1:1032526-1033351 GCF_001952655.1 Monopterus albus
GACCATTTTCACTAAAGCCGAAACCTTACATATATCATTAATGTATAGTATAAATAATTTAGGGTCCAAGACTGAACCTTGAGGCACCCCACATACAATGTCCAGTTCACTCGACTGATGTTCAACTTCACAAATTGGCGCCTCTGCGTCAAATAACTATTAATCCAATTCAAAGCCACTCCTCTGATCCCGTATTTTTCTAGCTTGCACATTAATAATTCATGGTTGATTGTGTCAAATGCCTTTTTTAGGTCAATAAATATTCCCATCGTGTATTTCTTTCCATCCATGGCACTTGTAATGTCCTCCATCAGGTCGGTAATGGCCAAAGATGTCGACCGGTTCGACCTAAAGCCATACTGACAATCAGAGAGGATTTTATGTTTATCAATAAATGTATCTAATCTGTTATTGAAGAGTTTTTCCAGAATTTTTGAAAATTGTGACAACAGAGAAACCGGCCTGTAATTCGTGAAGTTGTGTTTATCACCAGATTTATACAGAGGGATAACCTTTGCAATTTTCATATTGTTAGGGAACTGCCCAAGTCGAAATGACATGTTAAAAATGTATGTTAATGGTTTGCCTATCTCCTTAATTCCCCTTTTTACAGTTGTCCTGGTGATACCATCACTATCACTTGACGTTTTGTTATCACATTTATTTACTATCTCTATAATTTCCTTTTCAACTATTGGCTCCAAGAACATAGAACTCATGTTCTTTTCAATTGTATTATTATTTCTAGTGACGGCTGAAGCATCTGTACAAATGCTTCTTCCTAAACTAGGACCAACATTCACAAAAAATCTGTTAAACTTATCA
>NW_018128096.1:1036460-1038316 GCF_001952655.1 Monopterus albus
CCTCCACCTGCTCTCTGCTCTCACTACAGATCACAATGTCATCCGCAAACATCATTGTCCATAGAGATTCCTGTCTGGCCTCATCTGTCACCCTGTCCATCACCATAGCAAACAAGAAGGGACTCAAAGCCGATCCTTGGTGTAGCCCCACCTCCACCTTGAATTCCTCTGTCTGACCTACAGCACATCTCACTACTGTCGTACTCCTCTCATACATATCCTGAACTACTCTGACGTACTTCTCTGCCACTCCTGACATCCTCATACAGTACCATAGCTCCTCTCTCAGCACTCTGTCATACGCTTTTTCTAAATCCACAAAGACGCAATGCAGCTCCTTCCGACCATCTCTATACTTCTCCATTAACATAGAGCAGTACGTAGCAGCAGAGCCGGCCTGGGGGTTTGTGAAGAACCGTCACCACAGACCACAGATCCAGGACTCTCAATGAAGCACGGAGGGCCGCTCTTTCTGTACCCCCATTGCAGCTCCGCCAGCGCGGCTAGCTTGTCCATTTATCTCGGAGGGGAGCGAACATGGCCCATGCTCCATTTCCTCCCCCAGCGCCTCACTCCAGTCCCGCAGTCCCACCTCTCCCGTTGCACCACCTCGCATCCCCGTGGAAAGTCCCCAGCAGCTCACCACAAGGAGCTCAGAAGGATTGCTGGCATTGATGGCCAACTATTGGCAAACAGGGCCCTCCCCAGGCAGACTCAAAACCTCGTTAAAAGTATAAAAACATAATGCATAAAAATAATAAAACTTGTATTCCTGGTAGCCCAACTCCCCAAAAGTTTACGCAGTCTTAATGAAAATGTGATATTATAACATTTAACAATACAGCAAAATTGATTTATGTAATGTGGGTCTAAACAAATCATTAAAGTCATGAAGTTATTTTGAGAAGTGATTGCATATTTCAATGGCAAAATAAAAAAATAAAAAAAAACAAGAATCAACAGAAGGAAGTTCATTTGTAGTTCTAAACGTATTTAGGGTGTTTTTTACTCACTTTTTGTCTCTCCCATGAGGTTATTCCTCTCTCCTACAGCGTCCATTACAGTTACATGCAAATTGACTATTATGCAAATTAGGTGATGATGTCAAGTAGCGACTTCTAGCGAGTTTTAGGACAGCCAATAGCTACTTTTCTTACTGAGGAGTTGGCAACACTGTACATGCTAACTTTGTCTGCTAGGCAGGTTTATCAAAGCTTTTAGCAGCTGTTTGACAAGGTTGATAAGAATGAACCAGAACAGTAAATTTGTGGGTCATAAAACCAAACCAATAACATGTAAGATAAACACTGATGCCCTGTACAAGAAGGGCCAGAGCTGCCTCCACTTGTTGAGGAGACTGAGGTCCTTTGGTGTGCGGGGGACACTCCTTCAGACTTTTTATGATACTGTAGTGGCATCTGCTGTTTTTTACGCTGTTGTGGGCTGGGTGGGAGGTAGCACGGACAGGGACAGAAAGAGACTAAACAAGCTGGTCAAGAGACCTGGGCCTGTCCTGGGCTGCCCCCGAATTCCATCGAGGAGGTGGCGGACAGAAGGATGCTGATAAAACTAACATCCATCATGCACGACCCCTCCCATCCCCTGCACCACACAGTAGAGGCTCTGAACAGTTTCTTTAGCGCAAGACTGTTACGTCCCTAGTGTGAGAAGGAGCGTTACTGTAGGTCGTTGTTCCCCACAGCAGTCAGACTGTACAATACATCACTGCAGGGATAAGCTAGGTGAAAGTATGAGGGACTATGTAATAGTCAACTGAGGTGCAATACTGTTGTGAAACATCGCTTTGCTGGTCCGGGTGGCCTTATTAGCTTCCCTGAGCTAAAACACACAGGTGT
>NW_018128096.1:1042047-1043832 GCF_001952655.1 Monopterus albus
ACTGATGTTTCTAAAGCCATTGTAGTAGATGGCACATCTGCGAGAGCTGTGGGAGTGGTTCGACCCATTTTTTCTCTAATAGTTGTGATTTTATTTGTAAAGAAGCTCATGAAGTCATTGCTGCTGAGATCTAAGGGAATGTTAAGCTCAACAGCACTGTGGCTCTTTGTCAGCCTGGCTACAGTGCTGAAAAGAAACCTGGGGTTGTTCTTATTTTCCTCAATCAGTGATGAATAAAATGCGGTTCTGTCACTATGAAGGGCTTTCTTATATGTTATTAAACTATCTTTCCAGGCTATGAAAAACTCTTCTGACTTAGTGGAGCGCTCCTTTCCATTTTTCGTGATGCCTGCTTTAGGGAGCGGAGCTGCGAGCTGTACCATGGGGCTAGCCTCCTCTGTTTCACTGCCTTCTTTTTCAGAGGGGCAATGGTATCAAGTGTTTTACGCAGGAAGGCTGCAGTACTATCAACAAGATTATCGATTTGTGTGGGAGTAAAGTTAAGGTGGCCTCCTTCCACTGTGTTGGCAAACGGCACTGAAGTAGATAAAGATGGAATTATTTCCTTAAACTTGGTAACAGCATTGCCAGATAGACATCTGCTGTAGTGGAATTGTTTCCCACATAGAGTATAATCCATTAATGGAAATTCAAAAGTTATTAGAAAATGGTCAGACAGAAGAGGGTTATGGGGAAAAACTATTAAGTGTTCAGTTTCGATGCCATATGTCAGAACAAGATCAAGAGTGTGATTAAAACAGTGAGTGGGTTTATTTACAGTATTTGAGAGAAGCCAACTGACTAATAATGAACAGAATGCATTGTTGAGACTGTCATTGTCGGAATCTACATGAATAATAAAGTCGCCTACTATGATTATTTTATCTGTACTAAGCACTAAATCAGACAGAAAGTCTGAGAATTCACTTAAAAACTCTGAATAAGGAGCAGGTGGACGGTATACAATAACAAACAGAACAGGCTTTTGAGTTTTCCAGTTTGGGTGTGAGAGACTCAGGGTGAGACTTTCAAATGAGTTATAACTATGTTTAGGTCTAGGGTTGATTAATAGGCTTGAGTCAAAGATCGCTGCCACGCCACCACCTCGGCCTGTGTTTCGAGGGATGTGACAGTTACTGTGACTAGGTGGAGTGGATTCATTTAGGCTGACATATTCTTCCTGCTGTAACCATGTTTCAGTAAGACACAATAAGTCAATGTGATGTTCACTTATCAAATCATTCACTAACAGAGATTTAGATGAGAGAGATCTGATATTTAATAGTCCACATGTGATTGTCCTCTTTTCTACTATAAGAGGAGTTGTCTTAATTTTAATTAGGTTCTTATGAATAACTCCTCTGGAGTTGATTCTTGATTTATATAATTTAGGTGGGCAGGGGGCAGACACAGTCTCTATGGGGTACTGGGAGCATTGCGTGGGTAGCAGCTGCAAGGAGACAGCAGAGAGGCGTGTAAGACTGCGACCCTGCATCCTGGACTCAACTCTGGGTTGTCACAATTTAGGTTGTAAAACAAACTCGTCCAGATTTCTAGATAAGAGAGCCGCACCAACCAAAGTGGGATGGATGCCGTCTCTGCTAATCAGACCAGGTTTTCCCCAAAATGTTTTCCAGTTGTCTATGAAGCCCACGTTATTGTCTGGGCACCACCTAGACAGCCAGCGGTTGAATGACGACATGCGGCTAAACATGTCATCACTGGTCACATTGGGTAGGGGTCCAGAGAAAACTACGGAGTCCGACATTGTTTTAGCAAAGTTAC
>NW_018128096.1:1045719-1048975 GCF_001952655.1 Monopterus albus
GAGATGAGAATCCGAATGCTGTCTTGCAAAGATGTACTCATTACAACCCAAAATGCCCTTGTCCTCACCCCTTTGCTCAATGAGGAAATCAAGTGATTTTGTCATCTTGCTGGTAAGCAGCACAGGTACTTTACGGCCTCTCTTCCCTCTTATCACCAACCTGGTAAACTCATGACTCAAATCTTGTTCCAGTTTTGAAAGGCACTGCATAATGTCCTCATTTGGTTCTTCTTTGGTTCTGTTCCTATAGGTCAACAGAGGCAATTTTGATGCCTCACCTTGCCATCTTCGGTTGAAAAGTATGATTTGTGAGAGAAGGCACTCACTGAGAATCTTGTATGCTTTAGGGTTAGGCGCTTCCATGAGTTTCACTTTTGCCTCCTCTGCTGTGGACTTCAATACTTGATGCAGCTTCATCACATCTTCTGTGAGTGGGATCATTTCTTTTTTGTTCCATCTGTCCTCTTTAGGTGGCACCAAAACATCTTGCAGCATCTCAACTTTCTCAAAGTAAAAATCTACCCAACTCTCATCTTTGGACTGACATGATCATCTTTTGATCGATCACTCCCGTGTTTCTCCAGCAGTTTATCTCCAAATACACATATGAGAGGGTCATGTCTTAACTCAAGGGACACGTTGTCAATTACCATTCTCCTAACAATGTTTAAGCATCTTTCTGATGGCTGTCCTTTGCATGGAAGGAGAGCTGAGGCAGCAGCTTGAACTCTTTTTTTTTTCTGGGATTTAACTTCTGACTCGAACATTGTTCGGTGACACCGTTTCTCATGTTTCCATAATTCATCTTTTATGAAGAACCCATAGCAAATGTTGCATGGCAAATAATCTTCTGCATTTGCATGTTTTGATGGCTGTCTATAGGTTACTATCTTGCAACACCTCAATGTTATGAAGTTGCTCAAATGTTTGGCGACACTTCTTTGATGTTGATGGAAGACACATTGCTAGGGCCACTTCTGTTTCACTGCTGTGTTTACGCCTCAGATGCCGTGCCATTTTAATTTGTGGTTTTTTGCAGTATATACAGTAATGACGCTTGTCCCACTTTCTTTTTTTGACCCTTGTGGCAGGTTTTCACTGTAACCACTGTCCTACCCTCATCCTCATTGTCGCCGCTGTCATCAGGATTCCCATCATTGCTGTTTGTGTTGCAGGGGTCTTCTTCAGATGATGGGATATCTTCAAAGACAATTTAAATTGCTTTGAGTTATTTCTTTAAATAGAGGCTCACAAGTTAAAGCTAACATTAGCTTAATAGCTTCACAAATACTAACGCTGGAGAATGAGCCAGAGGACTAAACCAGAATTTAGTTTCAAACCAAAACAACTAACTAGTTTCATAAATCTTACCTGGACAATTTGCAGAGTTTTTTTCATCATCTAATTCAGCTTTCACGTTCTCTTCTAGTCGTATCTCTCAGCACACCAATTGTGGTGCTACCGCAGTCTCTGCAGTGTTGAGGCATGCATTTAATGCAACATTAGCTGAAGGTGAGCCTCAAGCTCCAGGTGTTATAAATATTGCATGATTCCCACCCACTTCTAAGCTGCCCTGTCTGCGCCCTTTTAAAGACACAGGCAGTATTGCATGAATTCTGCTTAAGCAGTATTTAATCAGAGCATGATACTTTTAGAGCACAAGCTGGCACACATTTTTCTGATTTTACTCTCTGTATGTGGATCTTCTGAAACTTAGACAGATCATTCTTTAGGATGAAAGGAGCCTGTCATAGCATTTTCCTTGTGTGGACCACCCAAAAGGTCAACTCAAGAAGAAATGTCCACACAAGAAAGGTGTTCCATCAGGGGTTGGTTTGCACAAGTATATAAAGACAAACCTACATACACACACACACACACACACACACACTTTTCCTGTAGACTTAACCATAACCACTACTTGCCTAACCCTAATTCTTGACCCTAATACCTAACCCTAAACCATGTTGCCACCCTTAAATTCAGTAATTTCCATGTGGGGATAGCTTCTGGTCCCCATAAGGATAGCCGAGTCCCCACAGTGTGAGTGTGTTAACAGGTTTCGTTCCTTATGATGTAAATAATACAAAAGGCACACACACACACACACACACACACACACACACACACACAAAGTATGTCAGATTGTAAAGGAATAAGAATCAGAAGGACATAAGAGGAATGAAGGCAATGTGCCATTTTATAGGCACCAGTAAAACACAGCTTTACTGGGAGAATTTCTCTTAAAATATGAAGGCTATGAGCTGTGACCTCCATGAAGGCAAAACAAGGTATTGGTAACATCACCACATACACATACAAAATACACACATAGAAAAAGATGAGGTAAGCAAAAAGAAATTTGACATAATTGTATTCATGATCACTCATACATCTCACCGCAAGAGATATCCCCACTACAGAACTGAACAATATCAACCAAATTATATTCAACTTTGATTATTACAGAACCACTTAAAACATGAAAACATGGCTCTCAAAAAATAACTGTATCCAGTTTAATAACATTTCATTAGAGTTTTGGGTTTTAATAGTTAAAACAAACTACATTTTTATGGGGACATTAAATTCAACTGCCAACTTCGTGCATACAGTCTATAGGTATTACTTTGTTTAATGTAGTTGTAGGAGCAAACATCCAACCATCCTGAACTAACCAGTGTTACTTCATCATTCAAGCTAATGATACTGACAAACTCTCTTTTTGTAGTTTGATGTGCATTATATTATTTTTATAAACTGTAATTTTGAGTTTCACCAGTTTACTATTAAACATCATTTTGATTGTCAGGTCAGGTGTGTTGACTATATTTCCTTCAGTCAAGAGAAGTCATAAACTAATCATAGTTTTGTCAATTGTTTCAGTTAGCTTTGAAATACTGAAGGTACTTAAAGGTTGTATAGCCTTAGAAAGAAAGAAAGAAAGACAGTGTTAGGTTATTTCTTAGTTAGATAGATATTCAGAGATTTTTTGTCTAGTAATGTTAGTCCAGACAGGTTGACTAGCTTAGGCTGTTAACTGTTCAGCCTGCAGTGAAGACTGCAGGCACGCCAAGGTTACAGGAAAAGAGCTTTTAGGGTCAACTGTAATGCTAGTCTTAATATTTGTATTAATGTGTAAGGTTATGTCCAATTGTTTAGATACACACCACGAAAACAACAGTCACGCACCTTGACTTTTCCTCATGTTTTGGCTAAACGTTATAGCAGCTGCAAGGCTTGCTTATCGGGTGGC
>NW_018128096.1:1049157-1052679 GCF_001952655.1 Monopterus albus
TTATTTTTTATAAAATCTAAAGCAGTCTCTTTCGTCTCATTGAGAGTTCCTGGTTTGAAAGAACCGGAGGAAGCTACAGAGAAATAATAGCTTATACAAGCCTTAGTAAAACCAAATAAAACTAGACAAGTGCATTTCCTGTAGAAAATGCGTGTGGATGCTGATTGCTGAAGAATCGTCCTGAAAATGCTGAAATCCATAGCTTGGTGGTTAATGCCACTGACTTTGGTACAACTTCATCATGCCTTTTTCTGTGTTGTGATCTGCCGCTATATAGAAAATAAAATTAACTTCACCTTCAAGGGGGGACAGGACACTAATATTGGCCTAATATTGCTGCAAATAAGATACAAAACACTGACACAGTGACATTCATATATCTTTCTCCCAGAGCCTCCAGTCCTACTGGGAGTGCTGGTGTTAGGGCCCTTCATGTACACCAGAGGCCCTCACCTCTATCACTGGATGGACCTGTCAACACTCCACAGGAGCTGGTGAAGCTGTGGCACGGATTGGGCAGATACATTTAAGCAACCAAACATGAACAGATCCACAAACACACATGTGCATGTACATACACAGATTCAGAAATAGAATAAAAGTGCTAATAAATGTGTTCGTTTGTAAAACGCCTTGAGGCGATTTCCATGTCCTAATAAAAGCATGTCTAGATGAAAGGTGTGTTTGTAATTGCATGTGATTTTTACTTTCATTCTAAATAGAATAATTGAATGTATTAACGTTATGGCATTCTCATAATACAGACATTGAAAAATCTACTGTTTCCCCTTAATACATCCGTGGGCAGTATGGTCTCCATCATGCGATTCGGTATCAGTTACAGGTTGCTTCAGATTTAAAGGAATAAAAGTGTGACAAACCTGAATCCAGCGAGTCCCCGTGACAAGTTATCACAAAGACTAGATTAAGTTTTCCTCATCAATGAACCCAGATCAGAGCCAGAAGTCAAAGGTCAAACCAAACCTGGTGGGTCTCTGTTCCCCTGAACTCTCTTCTCAGGTACCAGTCTGTAAAAATGTCGGACTTCAGTGTCGTTTACACTCACCGTTACTGAGCCTTTTACTCAGCTAATAAATTTAAATACACATGTGAATAGTTTGCGGGCACATTGTGCATCAACATTTCTTCATCATGTAAATATTAGGGCATGGACGCGAATATCCAAGCATTCGAATATTCGATGGTTAGGCGGGTAATGCATTTTTATTTTTAGTATTTGAACATTGGCCGCCAGTGACACAGTGTCGTCAGTAAAACTCAGTGTGGAAATCGTTCAGGAAGCAGCTGCTGATCTGCTGCTCGTCGCTGTTTCTGGTTGGAATGAAGACCTGCGGGGTCAGACCAGCTGTGGCTGACTGACGTCAACTCCGTGACTTATCGTTTTCTCCTCTATTCATATCTTTTTGGTTTCTCCTCTACTCCATACTCCTGAAAAGAAACAAATATAAGACAAAATGGAATATTTAGAAATTCAGATGAAGTGGGAACCAATGACTACATAAAATCGTTAACATCATTAGATAAACTGATATTTACCACATACATGAAAGGTCTTACACTTCATATTGCCCTCCATCACTTCCTCTCTCTTCACTCAAAGATAAATAGAAGACCACAGGAGCTGTAGCTCAGTTTTTTAAAAACTAAGGCACAGATGATTGGTTCATGACTACTATATAAAATGTTATTAAAGCAAATAAAATTATACTTACCCATTCGAGATGTTAAGATGCCATTATGCACCCAACTCATTGCCTCTCCTCCACTCTACCTGTTGTTTAATTCCTTTTTTTCATCTTTTCATGTTATTTCTACACAATTATCAAAATAGTTGTGAATTTATTGTAGGTGATCCAGAGTGCAGCCTGTATGTGAGCCGGGAAAGTGTGTGTGTGTTTCTGGGGTCAGACTGGGATTAATATGAGTTTTTTTTGTAAATCAGAGATTAGCTAACAGACAATGTGGAAAATTATTTCGATGGCACATTTTATGTCTCACATTTATGGTTTGGGATTAAAGTTATAAACTGTACACTTATTTTGACCTGTAAAGAGAGATGTTGTTCTCGAGGGTTTTAGTTTTTGAGATATCCAAAGTAATCCATTGGTAACTCACATTTCTTTTAGCGATCACAGTCGCAAACCTCGCATATTGCTGAATACGTAGCATAATTTTTTCTAAGTTTTTTCAGCGTAGCATAATTAAAAATCGCACCTGTCCTGTAGAATGCATCTGGTCAGAGGATCGTCAGTGGATGTACGGGCAGCAAAATGGTTTTAATGTGTCTCCGGTTTTGTGAAATCGTTGCGTGAAATAAACTTGCAAACCAAACTTTAACATTGGCTGAGTCCTTTGATCTTTCAGCCATTGACATAACATCCAACAAGTACGTAACACGTAATCCCCCCCCCGTTGACATAACATCCAACGAGTACGTAACAAGTATCCCCCCCCGTTGACGTAACATCCAACAAGTAGGCCCCCCCCATATCCTTACTCCCAAAAAGAGGGATAACTGGCTGTTGGCACACATCTGTTTGTTTGATTTTTTTAAGTAGATCATTGAGTGAAGTATATCAAATGTAGCTATAGTCTCACTCAAGAAAATAAACACCAGCATAAACAGATAATAAAATAACAAACTGGCTCCTGCTACTCTATGTTTATCTGCAAAAAATGCCCAGATCAAATACCACACAGCATTGTCATCAAGAGCCTAAAAAAAAACAACTTACAAGACCTCAAATTATATACCCTGTTTAATCAGCACTGAATCCTGCAACTGAGTTGCACATGCAAATAATCCATATTGCCATTACAATGATAGGATGGTGTGACTGGCTATAAGTGACAGGCAGAGACTGGGGGAAGGAAAACCTCTGCTGACAGTGTTATTTAATGAGCACAGAGTAGAATATCATATGACAGGAGTGCTGGTAGCCAAGAAGGCTGTGGGTTATCCCAAAAACATACGAGCAGGCTTGTGACTTAGTGAGAAACAAGTTATAAACAGTTAAGAATTTCTGCTTCACTCATAACATCAGCACAAACCCTCCTTACACCTGAACAGATGAACTAACACAATGAGTCATCAGTGGTCACTGCATATGATTTTCAACCTTGAAAAGCATAGTGCGTGTTTAAAAAAAAATTATTACCGCTGAATTTCATGTATAAATACAGTGATGGCTTGAGTCAGACCATGTGAGGCATCCTGCTGGTTTAGGGGTCAAGGTGTCCACCATTAACCACAAAATCCCTGTTTCTTGTTCAGCCAGGAACCTTTCTTCTCTCCTCTTATTTCCTGCCACCTTGCTACTACCACTGCCCGCTGTCCGTTGTCTGATAACAGCATAAGATGCACAAAAAAAGAAATTCCGCCCAGCTGCAGCAGCAACTTCTACAGTAGTTGAAGTTCATAATGTTTGGATGTTGAAGATTTTTAGCAACAGCCTATCTGGTCGTGTGTTGGCCAGGCTGGAGCGGTTCTAAGTCAGTGTT
>NW_018128096.1:1054677-1055884 GCF_001952655.1 Monopterus albus
CCTCTGGCCGGAGGCTCAGGAGTGTGAAATGCAGGACCTCTAGACTGAAAAACTCTTTCTTTCCCTCTGCCATCAGACACCTGAACAGTTGACAGGAGTTATTACCAGAAAATATGCCATGTACTGACGACCTCTACTGTTACATTCTCAGTTTGCACATGCATAATTGCACATTGATACTACTGCACATGCAGCATACACTGTCTTATCATATATTTATATATTGTTATTATCTCTGCATTTGCTGTTTAAAGTGCTTTAGCTCTTGTGTTACCTACTCATCTACTTTATATTTCATTTGTATTGTGTGGCATTCATTGCAAAGTAAGATTTACATTGTCCTAACTGTGCACATGATCTGTATAATATTTAGGAGGTGTTCCTAATATTGTAATCTTCTCATATAAATGTAGCTGGGGAGAACAAAATATTGAGACCCCACTTAAATAAACTATGACTTCAAATATTAACCTGTAACTGAATGTATTCATTTATGACAATTTCATCTATAATTGAAATATTTATATTTCTGAGCAATATTTCCCTTTATTTTAAGTTTATATGTATTTTGGGTTTTATTTTGAAAACCGGATGTTATTTTGACGCAACAGGAAGCACGAAAATACTTCAGGTAGCTTAACTTCGCTAATTCACGGGTATAGCAACATCCGATTGCAATAATAATGGCATAATGAGATTGCTGATAATTTTCTCTACCACTTTCATATATTATATATGTGTGAGAGCTTTAAGGATGGCAGAATAGAAGCAGAAACATGGCAGGAATTGATGAGACACACACACAGTGGAATGAGAAGCGGGGGTCATGTGACACTAGAATGGGGGTAATTGGAAAAGAATGGAGCCATTGACTTTGAATGGAGAAATAGACAAAATATAAATATGGATTAAAAATAAAACCGTAAGAGATATCAAGAAGATATTTACAACATCAATACCTGATTATGTCATGAGTTGAATACAGTTAGAATGGCATTTCTAACTGTATGCCTGAGATATTAAGGTTCAGCTTCTCACGAGTTGAATACAGTTGACAAGCAGCTGTTGACAGCGTCTGCAGAGAGATGCAGGGAGCGACAACCAGACGTGCATTTCTGCATTCAGTTTCAAACAATTAGAGCACCCTGTTGTGTTATTACGCTGTTGTATTATGTCATGATATTAAACAAATTGAAGGAACCGTGGC
>NW_018128096.1:1057083-1064026 GCF_001952655.1 Monopterus albus
ATAACAAGTTATGAAAAAGTTGTATACAAGCACACATGTCCTTAAGGAGATAAACAGTTTGATACCTCAATGGCCCTTCTAGGTGAAAGTATGCTGCAGAAATTAGATGCTGAAGAACAGTGGTAAAAACCAGAATAATAATAATAAAGTACTGCATAACATAGTGTGGATGCTTATGCATTCACACAATAAAGAAGAAGATAATAAAGAACAGGATAACATAGTGTGGATGCTTCACAGCATCCACACAATAAATAAAGAACAGGATCAAAGAACAGGATAACATAGTGTGGATGCTTTCCAGCATTCACACAATAAATTATACTCATCTGACAAAGGGATATTCAATCATAGACACCAATATTATTTTACTGACATGATGTGTAAATCTCTACTTGATAAACCCTTACTCTTAGATTGGTCTTAATGTGGTGATAATTTGTTATAGTATAGCTTTTATTTAGAATCCCACCATATTCATTTGTTCTCTATGAAGCAAACTGCATACATACAGTACATCGGTTTGGAATTATTTCTAGAAAATAGCCACATACCCAATAACAAGGGAGATGCAAAAGTATTTTCCACTATAATGGGAACATCACATTAGACATCACATTTGTCACCCATTAAAACTTCTGCAAACACTGCAGTTTAGACAGTCAGTGGTGTATTTCTTTTTCATGTCATGTCCTGCAATCCTTCACAGAATTTTAAAATCCACCACTTTTCTTTGTGTATGAATCATTATAACATACAGCTCCTAACTATGCAAGCTGTTGTCATTTGGACAATATCCAGCGTCTCACTGTTACCACATAAAACTATGCCTGGGAACCGAAGAAATTAAGGGTCAATCGTTTTGGCAGTGTAATCAACCCATGCCACATCCTCCTAATGCCAACTTGCAAACACAACACTGGTTGTGGATGCTCTTACAATCAGGTGGTGCAGTCAAAAAGCCTCATAATTGTTTAATGGTGTGTTTTATGAGGCTACACTGTGAGTCAGTGCAGCCTAAAGGCCCTAAATTCCAGATGATAACACACTGGATTCGGTGATGTGAGGTTAATCACAGGTGCATATTAGTTCAATCTGGGCTACTGTTGAAGGTGTGTGCAATCTTGATGGGAAGAAAGAGGTGCATCCACAGAGCTTTCTGCCTTCAGTCTGAGTCAGGTTGACCTTACTGTCTGAGCGCAGACAAACATCAGTGTGGAAATGGACATGCTGTTCCCCAGCCATGTTCTTGTACACATGTACACTGAGACAAACACACACACACACACACACCCAGACACACATTTATGTGTGCAACACAAACGATTGTACATGATGTTCCATAATCAAAAATAACTGTTCCACAGGTGTCTTCATGGAGTGATGAGAGGTAACCTGATACTGTCCCACAGCACGGTTCTGCATGAGCTGAACAGGCCCCTGTAGAGCATCTTTAAACACATGCCAAGTCATACACACAATCACACAAACACCCAGATTTGCCTGTGTGGTTATAAATATAGGGGGATATTTTCTAATATTTATTTGGCACTAAACAGCATGAGCATGGGGTTCTGTGCTAGAGAAAAAGAAGAAAAGTGGCAGTGCAGGAATTTGTACATTTAGTCTCATGCAATATGTATAGTCAGGTCCATAATTTTGTAATTTTGCTTCTTTACACCACAATGGATCTGAAATGAAGTAGTCAAGATGTTACTCAAGTGTACACTTTCAGCTTTAATTCTAAGGGTCTGAAAAAATATCACATTAACAGTTTAGGAAACACAGACATTCCTCTATTTTCAAAGGCTCAAAAGTAGCTTGTCTTAATATCAGTGTTAGTTATTGAATTTAGACAAATACACGCGAAAAAAAATGCTGAAGTATGCACTCACTTATATGTACATCACTGCAGCGTGTGAGGACAGAAGTGGAAGCCTGTTGGACAAATCGCACATACATACAGCTGTGTAGCTGTACAAATAGCCTGTAAGCATCACTTCAGATTACTTATGCTGCAGGTGTTTGAGAGTTCAAGGGAATCTGATAGCCCTCCACAGAAGCCTGTCTGGCCACAGTCACACTGACGACTCGCATGTTGACATTTGGCACGTATTTTACATCAGATGCCCTTCCTGACACAAGCCTGACTCGAACCTGGGCCACAGTGGCAAGAGTGCTGCCCCTTAACCACTAGCCTACCAGGGACGGCTATCATGGATGAAGTAGTAAATGGTAAAAAAAATGTGTTTTAGGTAAGGATAATCTGTTAGCTCTAATTAAGATGGGTCTGCGCTTAATAACTTGCCACTATATCTGAGCCCATTAACACAGCGAGCTCATTTTTTGTTTGATTTGGTGATGGAAATAAATATGTATGTGCGAAGAGCAATGCTGCACCTTATAAGTTGGGACCAAGTACTTCAAAATGCAATTGCAACACAGCACAATGCATTACTTTGTTGTAGGATAAATATGGCATCTTTCTTCTAAATATGGCATCAAAAATAACATTTTTAATGGGTTTCAATGGGGCAGATTTTGGTCAAAGGGTCAATTCCGTGGGTATTTTTATATCTTAGCCATTTTAGGCATATTTAAGGAAGTTGGACCACAATTTTTAAGTTAAAAAAAAAATTCTGTGCCAAATTTGAGCTAATTCATTTAACACAGCCAAAATGGCTTGAAAATGAAAACTGAAATGGCAGGTTTTGGCTCTAAGGTCTCTAGATGGTTAAATTAATTAAAACTCAGAGATGGTATAATTCTATAATTAAAAACATCAAAATGCAGGTGGGTGTACAGGTCATTTATGAACATGGGAAACAAACTACCTGGCATGAAGTAACAAAGTTCACGACATATTGCTATACAACAACTTTAGACAACAGTGTCATATATAGTATGCTTACGCCCAAATACAAATCAACAAACACAATTTCTTGAGCTGTCTCAGCATTATCTGCAACTCCCTGCTCTCTCACAGAAGGTGGCTCATTGTTTAACATGAATGAAAGCCCTGAATCAGTTGCATACCTTGCAGGCAGTAAGCAGAGGCAAAGGGGCTCCTCCGTTATCTCTTCTTGACACACTTACTTACATATCTCCTTTGCCTATTACTGTATATCCTGTCCTTTGCAGTTTACACCAGGAGTCAGTAAGGAGGAGGAAGAAAGAGGAAAAAAGAAGAGCAGTCTTGGAGCTGATCAAATGTTTACCAAAAAGCTGTACCCGATCACTGTACAGCTGTGCTGATCAGTGATCAAATACTGCTTGACAAAAGGCGTGTTTGGTCAAACAAAGGTTTCTGAAAAACATTCAAAAGCATCAGTGCAGCAGTACACTGCAGCTCTCTGTCTCTCTGGTCTTGGAATGGCAATGTGGAGAGAAATAAAAACACTTCCTTTCTTTTCCACTTGCCCTCAATTCAGCTGAGCAATTTATGTGGGCCAGTATGGAGTCTTTCAGTGTGACTGATGCTTGCTGTAATTCTTTCAGTGCACTGGGATCATGAGAAAGTATTTGCATATGTATGATCAGGCTGCGCAATAAGTAATCTTGCCAACACATATATGGAATCACTCCACACCAGTGACCTCAAACCCAATTTCACATGCTCTTTGCAATTAAGGTGCTTTTTTTTTAGGATGTTTAGCTATTTCAGATTACCTTACTTTATGTAGCATGTGTTTGATAAAGCTGAAAAGAGAACTTTGGAAAGAGGTCATTCATATGAGTATGAGTCCTCAGTGGGGACAAACCAAGCTTTTTCATGCCAGTGAGGCAGCAGTTACAGTAACAGTTGTATTACTTATCCTACCCACTAGGGGGTAGAGGTCCTCTGCTCTGAATAGCTCCACAGGCATTGCAGTGAGAACAGGAAAACTGATGCCATGATTACAAATGAGTGGCCTTGTAAACACTCCACAGACGTTTGTTAAAGATGATAATGAAAAAGGGAGGTGCCAAAGTGTACAGCACAATGAATCCATTTCCAAGCATGCATTAAGGACAGGGGAAAGGAAGCTGAAGGAGTAAGTGATGTTGAAATTTTAGATTTTACATTTTCAAATAGGAGCCTTTACGTCACCATCTTAAATCCTTCAACCACCTGACAGCATAATAGCCTCACTCACTTATTGTAGGCAATTACTGTAGCCAGGTGTTTGTTTGAGACGATGCATGAATGCTTTCTTGACTGTGTACAAATATATGTGTGTGTGTGTGTGTGTGTGTGTGTGTGTGTGTGTGTGTGTGAGACAGCGTGGCAGTGACACATTTGATCAACTTATATGAAGGGATGACAGTTTCTGGGAAATGACATCGAGGCGGTTGATAGAGGCTGATTTGCCTTTCTGTAGTCTGCATCAGTTGCTGAGGGACTCAATCTCCTCTCTGCCCTGATAAAATCATGTGTATTGCCATAAGAATGGACAAGAGGCTATTGTCCAATAGCTGCACTGGCTATTGTTGGTCAGTGTCAGAATCGGCCATCGTGTCCATCCTCTGGAAAAACCCATCCTTCTTCTGTGAAAGACTGAGTCTTTTGACTTTTGAATAGAGGCAAGAAGACAGATATATGGATATGGATATGGATAAGATAAGTCCCCCTTTATTAGTCCCACAACAAGGAAGTTCACAAAGCTACAGCAGCAAAGGGACAGAAACAAGGCTCGTAAAAACAATATTATACACTGGTTGCTGAGTCTATAGGTGTGTGAGGTCAACAGGGGCTGTGGGGTGGGCGTCTACTGGGAGAAATGCTGGTTGTACAGCCTGAAAGCAGCAGGAAGGAAGGACTAGCGATAATGCTCTGTCACACACCTGGGGTGAAGCAGTGATGAAATGTTAGTATAGAAAATGATCATGAATCATATATATTGCAGAAGATGAAGCAGCCTTACCTAACTACCTAACTTACAACCCTAAAGAAATTGCTCTCCGTCTGCTTCAGATCCACCGGATTAAAAACCCAGCTTTTGTTGAAGTATAATGCTGACTGAGGTATAGAAGCATCAACACCCAGCCTTATCAATTCAAGCACACAATATCAGCTGGCACAAAGGCCAGCTAATACATTGTGTGTGCTTGAATTAATTAATTGATTTTTTTTATTGGCTAAGGTGACCTGACAGCCATAGGCACAAAATAATGGCTTTATGGGGTGAAAAAGTTTGACAACCCCTGGCAAATGTTATCCCCTACAAACACCGACACTAGTACCATGCATTGGTAAACCATGCTTTGACTGTGGCTGTGATTACGTTAACTTCATGCCCTATTGCTAGGGAACAGGATAATCAGTGGGACTATGCACATGTTCCTGCTCCCCTACTTTGCTGTCAGGAGTTCTCAGGGGCTTAGATGGTGTCAGGGGCTCTTTTCATCCCTCAACCCTGCTCTGACAGAGCAGCCTATTAAACTTGCCATTATTATACTGGACTCCCAGACTTTATTATAGGGTACTATAATAAAGTCTGGGAAGACCATAACAGATGTTGCTTTATTTTCACATTTATAATGTACAGCCTGCACCATGCGGCATCTTGAGAACAGTATTGTACAAACTGATATCATGCTAAAATCATTATCCAAACAAAAGCAAGCATACATATGCACATATGGAAATACGCAAAATACACTATATTGCGTATTTACAATTTACATATGCACATATGGAAATATGGAAAATTATAAACAATATACTTACAATACAATATACAATGCACAAAATATTGTCAAAAGTATTCACTCACCCATCCAAATCATTGAATTCAGGTGTTCCAATCACAGGTGCATATAATCAACACCTAGGCATGCAAACTGCTTCTACAAACATTTGTGAAACATTCACTGACCTCTCAGGAGGTCAGTGAATTCCAGCTTGGTACCGTGATAGGATGCCACCTGTGCAATAGGTCTAGTCGTGAAATTTCCTTGTTACTAAATATTGCACAGTGGTATTATAACAAAGTGGAAGCAATTGGGAACAACAGCAACTCAGCCATGAAGTGGTAGGCCACGTAAAATGACAGAGCAGGGTCAGCAGATGCTGAGATGCACAGTGCACAGAGGTCACCAACTTTCTCCAGAGTCAATAGCTTACAGACCTCCAAACTGATGATGATGTGGGGTTGTTTCAATAGTTGGGCTTTGGCCCCTTAAGGCACTCTTAATGCTTCAGCATACCAAGACATTTTGGACAATTTCATGCTCCCAACTTTGTGGGAACAGTCTGGGGATGGCCCGTTCCTGCTCCAACATTGCGCACCCAGTGGTGGGCAGTCAGGGCCAGCAAGGCCTTCTCTGCTGGCCTAAACACTATCAGAAGCACTGACCTACATTTACAACCTAAATTCTAATATTTGTTTCATGAAATGGTATTAATTTATTCCCAACAGTCTATTCTCTTCATTTCGTAGTGTTTCTCTTGGCTGCGCTGCTTCCAGTACGTGTATGTGGATGTTAGATTTTTTGTCCAATCAGATTTCAGCCTCTATGTGTTGCCATGTCAATCTAATCTGCCCAGGGCCTTCAGAATCAGAAATGCTGGCCCATGTAACTTAAACTATATTAGCAATGGGACTGTTTCCTTAACCAGATTTCAAATTCGCATCACAGGGCCAGCTAGCTGGCCCACAATGACGTCAGCATTTTTCCGTCCTCTGATTGGTTAGTCAGAGCAAAACTGGAAAAGAACTTACTAATGGAACTGAAACGCAGAGATCACCTCCATGAGGATGGATTTTGTCTATAAATAAATAGTATCTCTGGTGAATATGATGTATTTAATTTAAATTTTGTATGTTTTTGTCATGTTATTAGATAAATACTGAGTCTGAACTGCTCCAGATGATGTACAGTTGCGGTTGTAGTGTAGAGGTTTGGAGTTGTCTTAACTGGGTTTCTTGCTTTAGTAAAAATGGTATTCACCCTCAATACG
>NW_018128096.1:1064179-1089153 GCF_001952655.1 Monopterus albus
GAAGAGGTGAATTAAGTCGGGTAAGTCCCCACTGAAGGCCCAGGTACCAAATGCACGGCCTGCCACTGTGCGCACCAGTGCACAAAGCAAGGTCCTTAAAGACATGGATGAGTAAGTTTGGTGTGGAAAAACTTGACTGGCCTTGCACAGAGTCCTGACCTCAACCCAATAGAACACCTTTGGGATGAATTAGAGCAGAGACTGCAATCCAGGCCTTTTCACAAGGGCGTTTCTGGAAGAATGGTCAAAAAATCCCATTAACAGACTCCTAAACCTTGTGGAGAGCCTTCCCAGAAGAGTTGAAGCTGTTATAGCTGCAAAGGGTGGGCCAACATCATATTAAACCCTATGGATTAAGAATTGGTAGTTCATTTGCATGTGAAGGCAGACGAGCCAATACTTTTGGCAATATAATGTTACGGTGGCACAGTGGTTAGCACCGTTGCCTCACAGCTAGAAGCTTCCGGGTTCGTCCCCCACCTGGGACCTTTCTGTGAGGAGTTTGTATGTTCTCCTCGTGCTTGTGTGGGTTCTGGCCGGGTACTCCGGCTTCCTCCCACAGTCCAAAGACATGCAGCTTAGGTTGATTGGTGTCTCTAAATTGCCCATAGGAGTGCGCGTGTGTGGTTGTTCGTCTATGTGTTAGCCCTGTGATGGATTAGCCACCTGTCCAGGGTGTACCCTGATTGCCGGCCGGGATTGGCTCCAGTCGTGACCCCGTTCAGAGACTAAGCGGTAGAAAATGAATGAATGAACATTTTTTCATGATTATTCTTAGCACTACATCCTCTGATTATAAATTAAATCTGTAAAAGTAAAAACTCCCTGAATGGATGTTAGTTTGGAAGAGGAAGGCACAAAAAATGTGAGTTGGTATGGCTCACTGTCTGATACTCAAGTCTCATCACAGAGAGGAGCAGCATTGTAGCTTTGAGGAGCTGCTCCTGTGCTTTGATGTGACCACTGAGGAGTCTGAGATATTCAGGTGAAAATGGTGATTCATTATGGAGACTTGGAACATAATGTAAAAGCAACTGTCAGCATAAAAAACAGACAATATTGATAAGCAAGATGAAATATACTTTGCAAGGGGAGTTTATTAGCATTAGTCATTGCACATAAAGCGAAAGCACACATAGGCCTTCTCATATACAGGAAATTGGCTAGTAACAGAGAAAGGAGTAGCTGTTCCAGAGGCAGTTTCATTACCACAAGCCATGGCATTCATTAAGGAGGGCATATGCCTTATGTGGCTCTAAACATATCAGAATATCATATTATGATGCCACATTCCAGTTTTAGTGTCAAGATATACTGTACCTCACATACACTGTACATCTAATGTAAACGACTAGCAAGTATTGCATATTGTCCATGACCATGCTTTGTTATGTTTCTGACATTGGGAATGTTGCCTGAACAATAATTACACTTCCACTCCACTGCTTAGATGAACGATGCTGTGATGCAGCAGCAGAGTGAGAGCGGCCAGATGCCTCTTTGCTGTAACTATATTTCTGTGAAATTCTACATATTAAGAGGATTTCAATGTAACCAAAAACTAAATGGGTTGAAATAAATCACCATGGTTAATAATCCTGACCTAACGCACTGACATTCCGGCACACTCTCATTGATTTTCCTCGGATTTTGGCTCCCATGGATTCAGTGCCGTTAGGGTGGAGATCAAGTTTGCAGATTTTATTTATTTATTTATTTTTGAGGGAATGTTTCCCCTGGATCGGGAGCCTTTTTTCACCCAGATTGCAGGAGAAACCCCAAGGTAGGATGAATTTCTCATTTGCTGCATTTTTTTTAATCACAGCGTAATATGAAAGTTACATAGAATACCAGAATGTGGAATACAAGTGTTTTCTTGAACTCATTACTTTTTTTGTCCATGTAATTGTGGCCAGCATCCAACTCTTAACACTATTGAGGATTGCAGAGGATGTTTGAAAAAGCCTCGGTTTCAACCTCAATTCTCTCTCCCCGCTCTGCAATCAGCTACCCTGATTTCCATCTTTTCTCCCTGAGTGGGTTCAACATTAATTTTGTTTTTGGTGGTGAATATGTATTGGTATTAATCACAGATGATAGAAATTTGCAAGTTTAATTCTGCCCTTTGAAAGCTCAGCTGTACACTGGCTCAAAAACATTTGCAATAAAAAATAATTACAGCCAGATAAAAAGCATTCATGATAACTTGATGATTTCAAGTGCACTTAATGGTCCATATTGTCTAAATTTGTCAAGCGCTAAAGAGTTGTTTTGTTGTCTTTTAGACTAGCAATTAGCCAAGTGCAGCTATTTCAGATAATTTATCTCCAGTCTCTGTCAGCAGTGGAAGGTAATGAAGAAAACAGGCACCTCAAACATCCTCTATTCAAAACCGACATTGCTGCATCCTCTGTTACATCTGCAGAAACTGTACCTCAGTTATCATTGTAACTCCACCTTTTTCTGTTAAAAGTATCATTTTTAATATCAAGTCCAATCTGAATTTGTAGTACTACCACTTACTTCTCAGAAGTGTCTGAAGCTCACTGTCTCAGCCATCTGTTAAGCCATCTATTAACTACTTTTAGGTAATCAAACAATTTATTCACCACTTTTAGCTTTTTCACCATTTTCAATACTAGCTATTTTAACTGTTTATCCATTGCTTTTAGTTAAGAATTGCCATTTCAACCATTTTTTCCATTACCTTTAGCTGGCTTTACAATTTAACCTATCTCTTTGCTTACTTTTAACAGTATTTTTTAGCTACTGTAATTATTTCGTCATGTACCCATCACTTTTAGCTTACTGTTTAATACATGTCTGCTTAGTATGTATTATTTACACATCCTTAACTATAACCCATAGTTTTCAGGTGTTGACTCAATCTGACTTTTTTTCAAATTTGTTGAGTTGCTATGCTGTAATAAAAACCGAAATCAGACGTATGGTGGCTTCAGGGTTTAGATAGTATGAAAACAGTAAAAGTAAAAACACTGGTTTTAAAAATATGTTTAAAATTACAAGTACACAAAACAACGTTTGTTAGTTTCATCCCTGGATATAACAGAAATATATAGAGAGAGTGACTGGCTTTGGTAAACGAAGTAAAGCTAAGGCAATTAGAATTTTAGCATTTGAAAAGCAATTGAAAAAGTGAACAGTACTGCAGGTCCACCATCTTTTCAGCCTTCTTACTCTCCTCATTAGATGATTTTCTTCTTGTTCACTGTGGCACAGAATTATAACAGAGAGATTGTGTCCTAAAATGGAAAGCAGTCCTTTGGATCATCTGTCCACAGATTAAAAGCTTATTCAAATTATATTTCTCCCTCTCACAAAGGAGAGCTTTGCAAGAAAAATCTTCTTGCATCTATACCGCAACATACAGTAAAATGAGTTCTCTAAACAAATTTACCTTGAGCATTTCTACAAAACAAAAATAAAGTAAAAATCAATGGGTTGAACAATTTTCTCTGAAAAACAAAATATGATCTTGCAAAAGGACATTTCTCAATCCCCTAATGGGGCATTTTTCTTTCTTTTTCTTTTTTTTTAGCAAATATGGGTTTATCAAGTAGAAAAAAGCATTGGGCAGAGTAATATCACAGCGGGAATACTGTAAATATCAGAATTTCTTCCCTGCATTGTGTAGGCAACTGAGCACATTGTATAACAAAATAAAACTCATGTATTTCAGTGAAAGAAGCTTAGATCTCCACAAGAGCGATGGGCTGTACTGTGCTGCACTAGTTTGGCTCTCCAGTTAGCACTTCAGCTTTTGGCAACTTGGCAGTCCCAATGCTTTGCATATTCATGTGAAACTGTGCTTGATGATGAAACAGCAAAGCCCTGACACCTTGCTGCAAACACTGTAGATAGTACTAAGACACTGGCCCTCAGTATAGGGGTACAGATATTGTTACTGTCAACTAGGTGTCTACATATCACTGCAAAGTTTCCTTGAGTCAAGAGTATTTATGGGATGGGAAATTCTGGACTTCAGTGGTGGCTGGTGATGAAAATGAAACAGCACTTCACCTGAGCACACTTTAGAGACAGGAAATGGTTTAATGAGATAAAGTTGCATTCAAAGCAAACCCATAGAATATTGCAGAAAAATTACAGTATAATCACTGCCAAACTAAAGATTAACTTTATGCATGAATAATATTGTCTCCCAAGATGTGATACTATGTCCTTAGATGATAATTTTCTAAGACAACTCTTTGCACCTTTGACTGCATATCATGTTATCTACAAATGGACAAATGTGATGAAATAATAAATCTAATTAGCCAGCTGACTCAAGTTCGAATTACATGGGTGTTGGCTTCCTGTCTTCACAAAGTTTGAGCACATTTATACATGATAAATAAGCATTCATATTTTACATTCTGGCCATACTTAGATCCATCTAAATGAATGATGTGCAATTATTGCCCCTGCTCCCCTCCTGACCCTATACTAAGTGCATGCACAAACTATGCCACGACACACTGCCTCAACAATTCAAGCCCACGATGTCATATTGCATTATATGAAGAATGACCGTTGTCTTTGCTGTATCACAAGCCCATAATCTGTACTTAATCAAAAATGATTATTTCAACTTACTAAGTATATTCAGTCGTGGGTGCACAGAGGACCAGTGGCACTAGGGTGAGGTCAAACTGTGTGGGATTTGCCCCCTCCATCATTTGAATAATGTCTGTGTGTAAACAATGATGGTGGCTTGGTAGATGAAGATGCCTTGCAGCATTCTAGTGTTAGCTATTTTGCTTTATTTTATCATAAGATCTTCATTTAGATTTGGTTTAATATGCATTGTTCTATATATAGTATATAATTTGCTATAGTATATTTATTACTAATTCCTCTAAATAGTGTGCCCATTCTCTACAATGGAGGCACCAGCACCAACATGGTCCGATCTGTATAATTCAGTGGTTCTGAAAGTGTGGGGCGCGCCCCACTAGTGGGGGATAAAGACATGACAGGTGGGACGCAGTGAATGGAAAAAATTAGAAATGGGTCATTAATACAAGTAAATTGAACTAACATCAGTTCAGGGCCCGGGAGAAAAAAGTGAAACCAACCAAAAGTGCAACAATAATGGTTTAACATCGGCATGTTAACTGCAGCGCAACAATATAAGGAAGGGGGCAGAGGAGAGACCCATGTGTGTCTTGTGCCTTAAACCGCTGGCAGCAGACAGCATGAGGCCTAATAAATTAAGAAGACATTTAAAGACAACACACCCCAGTCACATTAATAAACCACTCAACTTCTTTGAAAGAAAACTGGCAGAAAACCGTCAGCAGGAAAATCGCATGGTAAAATATGCATCAGAGAACAGAAAAGCACAACTAGATTGTTGCATACAGAATTGCACAGTGCAAAAAATCCCACACAATTGCTGAGCAGCTCATTCTCCCTGCTGCTGTAGACATGGTGTCGATTATGTTGGATGAGACAAGTGCTGCAAAATTGAAAACTATCCCCCTGTCAAACGATACAGTTGCACTTATATTTTATTTGTTTTGAACTTGGTGTTATTTGATATTAAAATACATTTGAAATTTAAAAATGGGCCAATTTCGTTATTTTTTGACATGTGGGGCTTGAAAATTCGCCCACCCTCTTAAGTGGGGAATGACAAAACATGTATGAGAAGCATTGGTATAATTACTAAATACTTTCAATGACTAGTTTATCATTAAACCATCATCAAAAAATAAATGGGCTTGATGTTTGACCTATTATTTCTTTTGCAGATGTCACTTTTTTGTTTTTTGGTATGTTTAAACACAGCTCTTTAAAGTAGAAAACAGCAGATTTGATGGAGTGCCAGTTGGGTTTTGGAATGGAATAACAGAATATAATTTGGCAATAGCCATACAGAAATCAAACAGCAACAAAAAAAAAAGTCACACAGCTACATATGTGTTTAAACAGTCTAGGTTCCACTTAGCTGCTGGAATTGAATGAAAATATAAACATGGTTTAAATATAAATATAAACAATGTTTACAAAGGTCCATAAAATAAGATGAATCTTACATAATGCTGGCAAGTATGGTAGCTGACTTTACTGACTCACTGTGATATGTGACTGCATGCAGATAAACTGTACCATGCGTCAGATGTGACAGCTGCTGATAAAACATTCACAAATGACATGTGTTCATGAAATTGCCAAGAGTGAAAATCTATCTTCTGCTTTTTCTCCAGTGTTATGCACTAAGAACTTATTAATCTCTGGGTTGCTTGTTTTGGGCTTGTTTTAGTTCCTGATGTGCAAGAAAATGGCCTTGCCTCACTCTTATCCAATTATTTCCCATCACACCTTTAAATAAAGTTGTTTGTACCAGGTTACAAAGGTCAGTTTTAAATATGTAACTATCCTGTCAGGAAAGTGGTATGGCAGCTTTTTTTTTGGTATCTCTGGGCCCTAAGAGAAGTTTTATTCATTTGTTAAGGTAACCTATATTTTTGTCCATTATAAATATTCGACTGAAGCATGGTTTAACTACTGTACGGTTACAGGCTGTAAACAGGCAGAATCCAACACTGTGCTGGATAAGAATTATGCATTCTTGGGGTGTTAGTGTACAATAACAATACATGCAGTCATGGTTCTATATATGTTATTTTGGATAACACGCATTGAAATTGCTCCTCTTGTGTCTGTTATGTAGTTAGCCTTCCAAATGCAGCTTATTAAAAACGCTATACTATGGGGCATTAGGGTTGTGCTGTGTATGGCTTTTTTGTGTTCATGATGTTATAATGCTTGGTATCTGACTGCAGTCAGCTCATACAGTTTCAACTGTGAATGGAAGGTAACTTTTTCTATAGGTGATGAAAAGTATAACCTTTTACCAACAGTGAAAATCTTAGAGCAAGTAATTTCTGATGGGCAGGGATTAATAGGTGGACTGTGTGAACAGGGTTGTTTCAAAAAGAGGGAAGAGCAAATGATAAAAGTCATCTCCATGACAGCGGATTCTCCATCCTGCTATCAAATCTGAATGTATGAGACTGCAAAACGCATTAATGTCTATTGAAAATATCCTCGCTGCCTGATGGAATCCCATAGGAGATACAGTATAAACAGTATTACCTCTATATCAGTTTCTGATCTAATTTGCCCATTATAAAATTTCCTATGATAGGTGTGCTAGGCAGAGAAGTTCAAGGTGCTGCCACTTTCAATTTAGAAATGAAATATCCCCTTCTAAATATCTCCTCTTGTGTACCTGATCCTCTGGATTTGTATGTTATCTTTAGGATGTATTCTGATTGAATTCACAGGAATGCTGGCTATGCTAAAATTGCACTAACTACATCTTCAATATTTCTTCATCAGACTGTGCTGAGGATGCAAAATTAAAGTTACTGCAAAGTTTGACATGTGGTTCACTTTCCCCTTTAATGATGATGGTTGACCTTATTCTCTACTCAATGTAATTAGCACTGTGCAAACACATAACTCATACAGTGTGAACAGACACAACTCACATTAATCACTGGTGTTGCCAAATGGTCCACCCTCCAACCACCACCAAAACACACACTACTTTTTTTTTTTTTTTGCTTCTCTCTCTCAAAAATGTAATAACTTCAGAGCCTAGAGTAGTGTTGCGTGTCCAACTGGCGATTGTTGCATCTACCAGGTATAACAGGTAGCCTTGCACCAACAATAACATCATGAATAATTAGAATCCTCTCGTTAGCCTGCATCACATCAGACACCCTGGGCTCAAGCTTTTAAAACAAACAGGTACTGTGGTCTGAGAGAATCCAGCATTGATGAGCTGATCATTCACTGTTCAAGCAGTGTCCCTGTACATGAACATTCCCGGACAGTAACCTCAGACCCAGTATTTTTCTCCACATCCTTTGGTCACAGTGCAGGCAGTAGGAAGCAAAACAGTCAAAGATTCTGCTTTTAATATTGCACTGGTGGATGTGAGGCAAGCTCATATGAATGCACGCAGCGAGGATAATATGACCATTCAAGAAAATCCATGAATTATATTGTGTAAAACTTTACAAAGTTGGAGAATAAGTCTCGTCAGTGAGAGTTTGCAAGACTTGTATAAACCAAGTTGCTTCTGCATAGAAGTACAACAACATAGGTACAGCTTGTTTTTTTTAGCTCTCAGTCACGTTTAAGATTAATTGTTGTTACACTGTCGGTAAGTCAGAGAACTTAGTAAAGCATGCCATGGGCACATAGCACTCGACCCGTTGCATCCATCATGCATAACCCCTCCCATACCCTGCACCACACAGTGGAGGCTCTGAACAGTTCTTTCAGCACAAGACTGCTATATCTCAAGTGTAAGAAGGAGCGTTACCATAGGTCATTCCTTCCCACAGCTATCAGACTATACAATACATCACTGCAGTGATAAGGTAGGTGAAATTATGACGGACTATGCAGTAGTCAGTTGAGGTGCAATACTCAAATCCCGGGGGTAAAATGCATTGTAAATATGCCAGTAATATTCTTGTCCTTGATTTCTTGGTCTCTTGAATACTATATTTTGTCTTGTTCTTAGGTATTTTGATTTGTTCTCAGGGATTAATTGTGGGAGGATCATTCTTGTCCTTGTCTCTCAAATACTACATTCTGTTTGGTTTTAGGTACTTTGGAATTCGTTTCTCAAAATATGTGTGTGGTTGTTTTTATGGTGTTTTGTTGCTGCTCTCTATTTCTGCAGGACCACAGGAATTTCCCCATCGTGGGATCAATAAAGTCCTACCTACCTAACTTAACTTTTGGTACGGTGGTGACAATTCCTCAGGAAATGGTGGAGTGTTAAATAAAGCTAAACAGAGCTGGTAGTGCTTTGTTCATAGCTTGTTTGTACTATCCAACCCTGTTATTCCAGGCTTGATGGGAAATAGTTGGGATAGGTATTTTTCACAGCAAACATTTTGTCATAAAATGGGCTTCACATTGAGTTTAGCCAAATTTAACCCAAATTTTGGGAAAATCAGAAAAAGAAGAAGTGAATGAATGTGTGCTTCCATCCACTACTGTTATGGAAATTGTTGAGGTTGCCAAGATAAACAGCTGGTGGTTCTACTTTTCCAGTCGGCTGCCATTAAACAGCTTTTTCGTTGAAAACAAAAAGGGTGTGACAAGATGACATAATAAAAAAAAAATGGCTAAAACAATAAAAAATGTAGAAAACATCATGGAAATATGTTTATTTTTTGTATTATGAGATTTGTTTTTGTCTGCCGCTAGTTTTCATCTCTAAAATGGTCACATGATTAATTTATGTCATAAATAAATCTGCTTCCAATGCACTATATATTCATTCATCTTCTACCGCTTAATCCCTGAACAGGGTCACGGAGCCAATCCCGGCCGGCAATCGGGCGAAGGCAGGGTACACCCTGGACAGGTGGCCAATCCATCACAGGGCTAACACATAGACGAACAACCACACACGCGCACTCCTATGGGCAATTTAGAGACACCAATCAACCTAAGCTGCATGTCTTTGGACTGTGGGAGGAAGCCAGAGTACCCGGAGAGAACCCAAGCATGTGCAAGCATGGGGAGAACATGCAAACTCCACACAGAAAGGTCCCGGGTGGGACCCAAACCCAGAGCCTTCTTGCTGTGAGGCAACGGTGCTAACCACTGCGCCACCGTGATTTTTTTCAGATTTCTGCATCCGTCTCCATTGAGGCTTTTCAGGAGCAAACTGAAACTATGCACAAAACTGGTATTAGAGAAAGCATACATGCTGCTAATAGCTAATAATATTAACAATGGCTCGACTAAGTGTCCCAGTAAGTCATGAAAGTGTGACAGTGAACCAGCATGCATAATACCAAGAGCCTGAAATTGAAGCAGCTGGATGGAATAAATATTTACCTCCATGCTTTTCCTATTGTGTTATGACAGTCTGTACCTGTACAGGCAGCACAAATATGGGATATTAACAAAACCTGTTTCTCACATCATGAGGATCATCTTATTGCAACAAGATAACAAGGTTACACACAATGTAAATGATAAACCTTGCTGTTTTTCAGTTATGTTTGACAAGATACAAATAACAAGCTGCACATTTCATTATATAAAAGCAAAGTTTTGTAGTTGTGAGAACTGTTTAAAGCAGTGCTGCTCCCACTATACAATGCAGCTGTAGAAGTTGCAAACTTCAGTTCTGTACCGGAAACAAATTCCTTGTGTGTAACATACTTGGCCAATAAAGGTGATATTCTTATCCTCATTTCTAACTTGTTTTTACTGAAAAAGCTCTGATGAACGCCTTGTGTGCTACCTGTCCCACACCAAATGGCACACTGACACAGCTGGTGAACATAGCTGAATATATAGCAAGGTAGTTATGACCAAAACAGAGGTAAAAGGGAGAGTGAGCATTGGGTTTGCATTCACCAGGTGGCTAAATACACAGCTTCAAATGAATGCTAATGTTGCTCCATGTCTGTTGGCTTAAAAAAAGCTCTTTTATGTAGTTTTAACAACTGGTCTATTTTGTCCTCAAGTGAGAAAAGTTGCAAAAACATTTCGCTTTTCCACCTGGTTTGTTGAGAAAGGCAGAATTACTGTAAAGTGGTAGAATATTTGGACTGATGGCACTAATCCCTCTTCACTCAGATACAATTCTAGTTCTTGTTTCCCTCAATGCTTGCACAGTGAAGAGATGACAGCTGGCAGCCAGTGACGAAGCAGTGAGGCTCATTTCTCACTTGATGTAGACATGTAGACATTAGCACATCCTTGGAATGTCATAATGATCGGCTTTATGGTGTTTGACAGATCTTACCAGAAAGAACTTCTCTGTGGCTTAGACTTGCATGAATGGAACTGAAGTGTGCTCTGATGCACACTCTGCCTTACCAAGGTGAGGCTGGTTGCTGGCCCATCTGCGTTGCATTCCTTGGTTTTCTATTAGGTGCATGAAATAGATAACATGGCCAACAGTTCATTGTACTGTGGGTGATGATATGTGGTATAATGTGAGCTGTAATGTAAACCCAAATTCTTAGACTCCTCAAGTATTTTGCTGAGCAGTTTGGCATTTTAAAAACATAAATCTCTTGAAAACCCAGTTTAATCTATCCTTGCTAAGGTTTTCAATATTTATTAGAGGTATTGGTTAATTAAAACAGAGGGGGGCGGGGGCGGGGTCAGATATCCTCCACTCCAGTTCATTTTAATAGACTGTGAAACAGCCATGTGAGTAACTGAATTTACTGAAATAATGTGCTTTGCACCTTACTGAATCTTTGCCTCATGGCATCAAATTATTTTGTACTAACCAATTTGCCCAGTATGTTTCTTACCACCTTAAAAACTAGTAAAAGCTTGTTGTCACGGTGCTCAAAAAGCCCATTCTTATTTTCTGAATCAAATCACAACAATAAAAGAACAGAGAACCCTCCCACAATCTCCACAAATACAAATCAGTTAAATGTCTAGAATTCTACACTAAATGCCATGCTTTTTTTCTCAAACTGTAAGAGTTGCCAGTCTAACCTTTCCCCACAAAATTCATGAAAAGAAGCAATTATAGATTGGAACAATACATGAAAGAGAGCTATCACCAGGCTCCCTTCTTTCTCTAAAATAGAGGACATAATCCTATCAAAGTGAAATGCACTAACATTTCTGAGGTCAAGCCCTAAGACTGGCAACATGTGGAAGGCGTTTTCTCTGCTGCGTTCACAAAAGATGGTAAACTCTTTGAGACAAGTACCAGCTGTGCATTTTCATTACTTCTAAACAAATTCCAAAAACCATTGTACTTGCTGGTGAGTTTTGGAAAATTCTTGAAATCTGAAAACACTTCAGGTTCAGTATTTTTACCAACAACAATTTCAAATTCTTTTTCAGTATTCCATCAACACTATGTAATGCTGTGACACAAAAAAATATCAACTAAGCTTGCAATATGCTAGCTGTGGTGATTTTTCACGTAATTTATTAAAGAGACAGAAAAAATCCTCTAACTTCGAACTGCAATGGAGAGCAGAATGAATGTGAGGCTGTGGAGCTGAGCTCTCCCATCTGCTGTGGCATAGGACAGAGGCAGCGCAGCCATCTGTGCCGGAATCTGTCTTTAATATTTACATTTAGCAGTGAAAACTAGGTAATGAAGGTATTTCATATCTCATGCCATCTCACCGGTCATTGATTACCTCCTGCTTCTCTCACCTGTTGCTTGTTTTCCTCCCTGGCTCTGCCTTCATAGCTGCCTTACCAAGGTGAGGCCGGTTACTGGCTCATCTGCATTGCATTCCCTGGTTTTCTCTGCTGTTTAGTTTACTTGAAGACTCTCCACCTTTGTCCTGTGTATCTTCAAAAGACTCCTCTGTACAGACCCTTCCCTTCTGTAGCTTCCGATTGGTCCCTCATGGTTCTTTTCCTGTTTCATGCAGTCTGGTTTGCCCCTCACCCTGGGCTAGTTTTATCCGTAGTCCTTTTAGGTTATTGGTTCTCTGTCTTTGTTTTTGGTAGATTGTTGCCTGACTTTGTTGTGTATTTTGATTTCTCATGAATTGTTATCCATTCAGGTCTGAGCTGTCCTTGGGTTCTGTACGCTGCTTCCTAAGGGTCACACTCCATGCTTGAGTTATGTTGTTTTGTTAATTTAGTTGTTTTGTACAGCTTGAGTTGTTAGTTGATTACCTCTGGTTCTGTTGCTATGTCGCTTGTGTATATTGTTTAACTTGCTTATTTTGTCCTCACCTATTCTCTGTTTGCATCTGTCTCTAATCTCTCAAACCATGACATTTAATTTAATGCCATTATCACATATTTAGTTTAATGACATTATCTCACAATAAATGCAGCATAGGGTATTTCATGATCCTAGCCCATTTAGTTCAAATAATAATACTATTAGCAAATCTATACCTTTAAATTGCATAAACCTCCACTTGCTTCTTAGGTCTATGACAAATGCTGCATATATGCCAACCTGCCAGACATCACTCAGATTCTGTCATGGGTTCCACAAATTATAAGAAAAAAGATGAAGCATACTGATAGGAGAGAATTTTTTTTATTGTACTGTATCAAATTATTTTAATAAAATAAATTGCAGAAACCTTTCAGTAACAGGAGATTAAACAACCATAACTTCAAAGAGATGAGAAAAAGTAGTCAGAATTTAGAAGAAGGACACGGAAGAACAAAGATTGACAAGGAGGGTGAGACTCTAATGCCAGCTATCACCCTATCCCTGGATTCAGTGCTAGCCACTCCATGCGAATGATTCACAATGTGAGACACAATTACCAGTGTGACATTTGCTTTTAATTGGGTTACCGATGACTCCTTTCTGAGGCAAAGGTCATTTTGGCAAAGGCAACATCACACTAGTGTGTGAAGGTGATCCTTACATGTAATTTACAAGGTCTTGGGTAAGTGATAACACAAAGGCCATGAGGCTTATTATATTTATATAAATCCAACTTGTCATATGTTAAGGTAAACTAGCTCTAATAAACCTAATTTCATGCTGTACATCCACATGTTTTACTAATTGTAGTAAAGAGACTACTTTCAGCAATACTGAAGTGGCCAAATTTACCAAAGCTTTGTGGTCTTGTGGATAGTAATCAGTCAGTGAATGGGTTTTACAGCCTCTGTCTTTGACATTAATATACACAAGGGCAGGAGAGTTAGTTGATAAGATGGATAGCTGGCTCATTGGCATGGTAAATATAAAGCTAAGCCAGTCACTTATTAGCTAAGCATGAAGACTAGAAACAGGAGGAACAACTAGCCTCACTCTCAAGAGAAGCCCCCACCAGTTTTGTAGCACTCGAGGCTAACTCAACTCGGAATTGAGCACTGATGACTTGGTTTTGAGCATTGACTGCATTTTGACTCGGAAGTTGGAGACTTGGAAACTTGGAGATTCTTTTTTGTAATAGGTCATAATAATTTGACATATTAAAACCTGTTCACTTGCACCATTCTGTATCCAGCAGACTCCAGAGCCACTGCAACATTGGCCCCCATTAAAACCTGTAATTATGATAAACTTGGCAACTTGGTGTATATTCTGGGATGATGTCAAAATCTCATTCATTCTTATCCTTAGTATATTATAAACCTACAGTAGGAGGTAGTTTTAAACAGACATCACCTTTTAACTACTGGGGAGTTGAAACCTCATTGAGTCAATGACAGACCAATTCTGCTGCTTGCTCACTTTTTTCCCAATTAACTAATCAGGTCAGATACTAAGGGAGCTTGCTCCAAGATGTTTCCTAGCAACCATGCCACCATGGTCTGCCAGTAGTGTTGGTGCGCATGTTTCTGTGGAGAGGGAGAGTTACTGCTGCAGTAAAACTGTCTCTCAGCCATAAGTGATTTGTGACTTCCCTCTCTTTGCTGTGCCAATGCAGTGGAAAGCACGTACTGTCGTTTGTTTGAGCACTTTTATCACCATTGGCAGGTAACATCTTACAGCGTAACCATGCTTTGTCTGAAGGCGAGTACAGCTCCTTCTCACTATGAAATAAAGACGTTTGATGGATTTCAAGTGAGAACATATATGCAGGGTTGTAGTACGACAGTAGGTCAGGTCAGAATGCTGGTAAACACAATTTCCAGGTGGCAAACAAAATAACAGATGTACATTTTCAGATTCATATATATTATCTTGTTATCTAAGATCCAAATCAGGGTGTTATTGGTTTGCATGAATAAACTTTAAGCTCAGCTGTTGCAAGGTGAAATTTAATGTGGAATCATCACCAAGGCTCATATGAGCTTCTGTATGTATGAGACAGGCATTGGTCTTATTGAGCTTTTGAAAGGACTGCTATAAAATCTGGTGCATAACTTAGGAGATCCCTTAATTTAACATCTAATTCTAACATTGTGTAAAATATTTGTCCAGTAATTTGATTTATGACCAAATACCTGCAAAACTGAAACAACTTTAACTGTACCTGTGTTTAGTGTTTTGTGCTAATGCACAAAACATTATCCTTTGCTGGGTTAGTGTTGACACTGAGCATGTCAACCTGCTGATGTTATAATTTAGCCCGAAGCCATAATGTACTGCAGACCCCAAGCAGGGATAGAAGAATAAAGGGGGAAGAATTAAAATAGAAATATAAAAGGGGGGTGGAGGAATGGGTGGAAGCATAGTGGTTTCAGTGGGTTTAAATAGTGTGAAAACAGAAGGGGCTTAATTCGGGTCATGTCCCTAAACTTGCAATAAGAAGTACATTGTCTTTACAGTCTACATTTACAGCAAATGTAATAAAATACAACACTTTATTAAATTATTTATTTTAAGTACAGACTGAAAGATCATTCACTTTATCTCTGAATAAGCATCATACCAACATTGTACAGTTGAAGTCAGAAGTTTACATACACTTAGGTTGAAGCCATTAAAACTGATTTTTAACCACTTCACCAGTTGTCATGTTAACAAACTCTCGTTTTGGCAAGTCGGTTAGGACATGTGCTTTATGTATGACACAAGTTTCCAACAGTTGTTTACAAAAACATTATTTCACTTATAATTCATTATATGTATCACATTTCCAGTGGGTCAAAATGCAAATTTGAAGTATAGTGAACGTATATGTGTCTGGTTGTTAGTGAACGTGTTTCTTAGGAGAGTTGGGAGAGTATAAGCTGTGCTAGTTTGTGTTTGTGTTTGTGAACTGACAAATCTGAAGTTGCCTTGGATCTGCCTTTGGCACTGGCTCCACACTAGTAAGGGTGGTTAGCATTAAATGACATTAATAATGCTCCCATTCAATGTGTTTGGGACGCTTCTGAAGTGTTGCTGAGTAAATACTTGGGAGAGCTGGAAAGAACATAGCTTGTGCCAATCACAGACTCAGCCCATTCTTATAGATTGATTCACTGTTCACTATTTGTCACTATTCAGGTGGAAATGTAATAATTTCAAATAAGATATTTGGTTTTATCCTTTGGCTGAAGGTACATTATGCATTTATGCAAGTCTTGAATGTGCCCTCGTGTTTAAATTGCACACTGATGAGGCCTGTGTGAATGTTATCTAGTAGCTGGTGTTAATTGCCTACATTTCAGTGGTAAAATGCATTGTACACTCCTGATTCAAAGCCTGTACTGAGGGTAAATGTGTCTACATATAGCGACTGAGCTCAACCTTATTTGTGGTGTAATCATGCTCATTATTTAAGTAATCTCATTGGACCTCTAGATTAGAATTATTTTCCTCTGAGCAGTCATAAAATCAAAGTGGGATTACTCCGGCCTTACTCTGGCTTTGTAAAAAGATTTAGGGGTGAAACACTCATTATAATCTAAGAATATCATTTATTTCTGCATTGATTGTTAAAAAAGATTAAATAATCTTTCTGGGTGAGAAATATCTGGGAGTCATGAGTCACAACAGCTATATGAAATCAAACTAAGCTTCTTTCAAGTTTGATTTATGTCACAGATGCTCTTCAATACCAACAGTGTCCATAACAACAAACCGTGCATGTGATGTACTGGAAGTCTGACAGTTGATTAGTGTGAATATTCTGATTTCAGTCTGAGTATGTCTATTATCCACCTCTAGTGGATGATCAGCATTGAGATGATCAGATTTAGAGCTAGCATGTCAGTTTGTTGAGGGAAATAGGAAGGAAAGAATAGAAACAACCAAGCAATGTATGAATTAAGCAGATACTATATATTTGCATTTGTCTTGTACTATATTTCTTCCACCCTCAGAACCTGTATAGAATAGAATAGAATCTGTATAGAACTCCCTTCAGAAGTCATAAAACATGCTTCACAACCAACTTAGGTTGTGTAATTAATCATGTGAAAATTAAAGGAAAAGGAAAAGCTTTGACCTTGTCCTCAGAGAGTTAACCCATGTCCACAGCACAAGACTATTTTTATATTACCTTCAATTATCGTCTGAAAGACAGAGTCCCTTGAGGAAGGTAGCCTCATTTTTTGCCAAGTCCCTATCACTGTGTCACATTACCACATTCTTTAAATAGCTGAGCTCTGGAAACACGGTCAGCTGACACCCAGTGTCCCTCACTTTCCATCCCCCTTTTGAGGTGAGGCTTTGACAGAAATACAGAATTGTACTTGTTCCTTGCATGCCCTTTTAGAAACAGTACAACAATTTTTTTTATGTTGTAGACAAAGACTATGTTACTTTATGAATTTGTTATGAAAATAATCATTTCATTGCAACTAGTTTCATATACAGCTCTAGAAAGACTGGTGTTGACAGGTAAATCCATAGTGCATTATTTCACAAAACTACCCTGCATAAAAATGTCAACAGAAAATGTAAAAATGTCACTTGAGTAATAACAAAAGCATTTTGCTACCCACGTAGAGTCTAGGATAATGACTTTAGAGATGCTGTCTTGTTATGCACCAAATACTTCTTTGTTTAGTGTGACAGTGAAACAACTTTAACTGTACCTGTGTTTAGTGTTTTGTGCTAATGCACAAAACATTATCCTTTGCTGGGTTAGTGTTGACACTGAGCATGTCAACCTGCTGATGTTATAATTTAGCCCGAAGCCATAATGTACTGCAGACCCCAAGCAGGGATAGAAGAATAAAGGGGGAAGAATTAAAATAGAAATATAAAAGGGGGGTGGAGGAATGGGTGGAAGCATAGTGGTTTCAGTGGGTTTAAATAGTGTGAAAACAGAAGGGGCTTAATTCGGGTCATGTCCCTAAACTTGCAATAAGAAGTACATTGTCTTTACAGTCTACATTTACAGCAAATGTAATAAAATACAACACTTTATTAAATTATTTATTTTATGTACATCTGAATAAGCATCATACCAACATTGTACAGTTGAAGTCAGAAGTTTACATACACTTAGGTTGAAGCCATTAAAACTGATTTTTAACCACTTCACCAGTTGTCATGTTAACAAACTCTCGTTTTGGCAAGTCGGTTAGGACATGTGCTTTATGTATGACACAAGTTTCCAACAGTTGTTTACAAAAACATTATTTCACTTATAATTCATTATATGTATCACATTTCCAGTGGGTCAAAATGCAAATTTGAAGTATAGTGAACGTATATGTGTCTGGTTGTTAGTGAACGTGTTTCTTAGGAGAGTTGGGAGAGTATAAGCTGTGCTAGTTTGTGTTTGTGTTTGTGAACTGACAAATCTGAAGTTGCCTTGGATCTGCCTTTGGCACTGGCTCCACACTAGTAAGGGTGGTTAGCATTAAATGACATTAATAATGCTCCCATTCAATGTGTTTGGGACGCTTCTGAAGTGTTGCTGAGTAAATACTTGGGAGAGCTGGAAAGAACATAGCTTGTGCCAATCACAGACTCAGCCCATTCTTATAGATTGATTCACTGTTCACTATTTGTCACTATTCAGGTGGAAATGTAATAATTTCAAATAAGATATTTGGTTTTATCCTTTGGCTGAAGGTACATTATGCATTTATGCAAGTCTTGAATGTGCCCTCGTGTTTAAATTGCACACTGATGAGGCCTGTGTGAATGTTATCTAGTAGCTGGTGTTAATTGCCTACATTTCAGTGGTAAAATGCATTGTACACTCCTGATTCAAAGCCTGTACTGAGGGTAAATGTGTCTACATATAGCGACTGAGCTCAACCTTATTTGTGGTGTAATCATGCTCATTATTTAAGTAATCTCATTGGACCTCTAGATTAGAATTATTTTCCTCTGAGCAGTCATAAAATCAAAGTGGGATTACTCCGGCCTTACTCTGGCTTTGTAAAAAGATTTAGGGGTGAAACACTCATTATAATCTAAGAATATCATTTATTTCTGCATTGATTGTTAAAAAAGATTAAATAATCTTTCTGGGTGAGAAATATCTGGGAGTCATGAGTCACAACAGCTATATGAAATCAAACTAAGCTTCTTTCAAGTTTGATTTATGTCACAGATGCTCTTCAATACCAACAGTGTCCATAACAACAAACCGTGCATGTGATGTACTGGAAGTCTGACAGTTGATTAGTGTGAATATTCTGATTTCAGTCTGAGTATGTCTATTATCCACCTCTAGTGGATGATCAGCATTGAGATGATCAGATTTAGAGCTAGCATGTCAGTTTGTTGAGGGAAATAGGAAGGAAAGAATAGAAACAACCAAGCAATGTATGAATTAAGCAGATACTATATATTTGCATTTGTCTTGTACTATATTTCTTCCACCCTCAGAACCTGTATAGAATAGAATAGAATCTGTATAGAACTCCCTTCAGAAGTCATAAAACATGCTTCACAACCAACTTAGGTTGTGTAATTAATCATGTGAAAATTAAAGGAAAAGGAAAAGCTTTGACCTTGTCCTCAGAGAGTTAACCCATGTCCACAGCACAAGACTATTTTTATATTACCTTCAATTATCGTCTGAAAGACAGAGTCCCTTGAGGAAGGTAGCCTCATTTTTTGCCAAGTCCCTATCACTGTGTCACATTACCACATTCTTTAAATAGCTGAGCTCTGGAAACACGGTCAGCTGACACCCAGTGTCCCTCACTTTCCATCCCCCTTTTGAGGTGAGGCTTTGACAGAAATACAGAATTGTACTTGTTCCTTGCATGCCCTTTTAGAAACAGTACAACAATTTTTTTTATGTTGTAGACAAAGACTATGTTACTTTATGAATTTGTTATGAAAATAATCATTTCATTGCAACTAGTTTCATATACAGCTCTAGAAAGACTGGTGTTGACAGGTAAATCCATAGTGCATTATTTCACAAAACTACCCTGCATAAAAATGTCAACAGAAAATGTAAAAATGTCACTTGAGTAATAACAAAAGCATTTTGCTACCCACGTAGAGTCTAGGATAATGACTTTAGAGATGCTGTCTTGTTATGCACCAAATACTTCTTTGTTTAGTGTGACAGTCTTAATTAATATACACTCTGGGGGTGCTAAAGTGGACTGGTTGCCTGTGGTGATAGGCAGATAGATTAATATTGTCAGACCCTGGAGACACATGTCACATTCCACTTGAAGCCGTTGTTACTTCTTTCAAGGACAATTTCTCCACCTTGGCGCTGCCCCTCCTTCTCTTTTCCACTGTTGATGCACTGTGAAAGGGACTGTGAGGGTCAGTATCATTCAGACTGCCATCTTATAAAACAAATGTCAGAGTGGAGCCCATGGGAGAAGGAGCACTTTGTACAAAACATACTGACACCTATCTTTTCTACGAATATCGCTACTAAGAAAAAGAGTCACTAGTATGAAACACAGGAAAGACCCACCACCAGCTGTTTTGTTTGCTGCCTTCTATAATATCCATCCATCTATTGTCTATACCACTTATTCTGTAGGGCTGTGAGGAGGCTGGCGCTGATCCCAGCTGTCACTGGGCATGAAGTGGGGTACACTCTGGACAGGTCACCAGCCCATGGCCCTTTTCAGACATATATTGCAACCCTGAACTTATACAGACATTACGCAGAAGAGCTGTATATGAGAATGCAAATGTTTAAATCATTGCATTGGACATTACACAGACTTTACCCTGCTGGCTTCCTAGTGTAAAATCCAGTGAGCCCCTGTGTGAATAGAGCAGGTTAACACCAAGCTAACGGTGGAAGAAATGTCAACAACAATGCCTAACTGGACAGACAATAGTGTTGAGAACTTCTATTGTTAAAGGCTAATGCCAAAATCTTCAGACAAATTCTTGTAATGGCAAGAGACCCAGTGGTTTATGACCACCTTACAAACCTATTTTGAACTTTTATTTTTAATTTTTGCACCGACTAACTACCTTGCCACCTACAGTAGTAACCCAAACCCAAGAGTTAGCATATAATTAGCAGGGTTTCTGGATGTCACTACCATATATCAGAGTTTGGCTAATGCTGGCAGATCAGATTGAGTTTGCAGAGGCTTACACTCCACCAACCACAGCCAAATTCATTACTGCAGATATTACCCAAGTGTTACATTAGCCAAACATAATGATTGATGTATATTCTTAAATCTTATGCTTTTGGCACTGCTGTACATAAACAATAAAGCACAAGGTTGTGTAAAGATGAAATAACAGTATGATCTTAATTTTTATTCTTATCATACAATACTAGGAATAACCATTTCTACACTGCAATACATGAGCAATGTTTTATTTCCATGTCTAATCCATGACAACATTAGGTAAAGATGCCTTTTTGCCTGGGATGTGCGTGCTTACAAAATTATTGATATAATAATGGATCAACTGTAAACATTAAATCGTCAGCCAGATACAGTGTTTACACAAAACAACATCGATCTAATGTTAGCTTGAATAGCTAGATAGAAAATGAAGGCTGCTTTTACTTCTGTCTGGACCTAATGTTCCAAAAATTAAGAGTTTTTGGGTAACAATTCTGCTTCTATTATCACTGGTCACACTCTAAGGCCCAGTCCTGTCTCTGTCCCATGTTTTTCCTTCTGATGTGACCTTGCTCCTTGCCTTTATCTTGTTTTCCTGCTCACCTGTTCCTCTTCTGCACAATCACTCAGTTATTATTTAAGCCAGCACTCACTGATTACCTGTTTGCTATTTGCAAAGATTCCTCTTGCAACTTTCCAGCATTCATCTTTGCATTCTTGTTTTGTTATTGAGCAGTTTTCCCCTCTGGACTCCTGCCTGTTTTCCTCCCCACATATGTCTGGTTAATCCCCTGGATCTGGAATTGCTCATTCTTTTTAACATGTCCATCTGTATTCATCAGGACTGCAAATATTCACTTACCCATCAGATGTAAATTCTTCCCTTAGTCCATCACCTCCTCAGTAAAATCCTGCTTTCACCTCTCTAGCATTGCTTCATGTGTTTGGGTCTTGATTTAAAGTATATTAACATGACAGAAAACTGCATTATGTTCTGTGTAAGAATGGTAAAGCTTGAGATGTGAAAAACTGTATCTTAGCCAAGGGTTAATTATCAGAAGTCATGATGAGATGATACACCATTCACACACCGATGACAACAGCTGCCACACAACAGCGCTAATCAAGCCACCCGGAGCAATTTGGGGTTCAGTGTCTTGCTCAGGGACACTTAAGCATGCGGGGAGACGAACCACCAACTTGCTGGTCAGGAGACGACTGCCCTAACTCGTGAGCCACAGCCACAGCCACCCCATGTGGCCACAATGTTGAAAGACCGTATGGTCCTATATATTTATTTTTAATATGCTACAATTTTGAGAAGAAGTTGTGATTTCATCATTGCTAAGTATGTCTTGTTATTCTTGAGTTGTTATTCATGTTTTTATATGTTCCTGCTGTATTTTTTAAGGTACTTAAATAAATCAAATAAAAGCTATGCCTGAAAGCCAGAGGTAGTTTACACTCAATTTTAACTCCACCAGGGGCAATGTTTCACGTCCTGGACTCCAAAGTTATTTTTTTTTTCTTCAACTTGTTCCCTTCCCATATGGGTTCTCCTTCATGTTTATACTCTGCTTCAACTCTGCCTCAGGCTCAACTTTGGAATAAGTCTGTCTCTGCAAGATGATTGGCAGTTGGGCTGCAGCCAGGGACAGCTGGTCTCTAAGAAACTGTCTTGGTTTTTGGAATACATTAACTGCCACCGCATTCAAGGTGTCTTGATGTAGTTAAAGAAGTCATGCTGCCTTTGACACTCCATCTTCTTTATATATCTTGTTTGACATTAGGGAAATAGATGAATTTTTTTCAGTATTTTCTGAAATGAATTTATTCCATCTAGTTGTTTTTTTCTCTGTCTTTGTAATGCATTATAATCATATTAACACAATGCTCTGTCACTCACAGGCAGTGGCATTTCTCTTGTTGAAATTGCCTGTTTATGCTTTTATTGCTCCATCTAGCACAGTCAATCTAAACATTTTATTTATTAGGGACTGACAGAATGTGCCCCAGAGTTTTAATGTTGCAAGACCATAGCTGTGTGTAAATGTCAAGCTCACTCTCACAGCTCTGACCCTATCTCTCAAGGAAACACCCGTGCCAAGAAGACTGTGCTCTGCCCTACCCCAGCTCTGACCAGCACCACACCTGATTGTACTCTGACCAACACTGCATTTCGACGTTCACGCTGAGCTGGTAATGACCAAGTGTCTCAGTTCTCCATGGTTAGATCAAACCTCTCTCACCTCATGCTTATAGTACCAATATGTGGTGGCGTTATGCCAATTTCACAGCTAAGTCTAATAACCATTCTAACTGCTATGTTTGCTCTGCACTCCCAATGTCAGTCTCCACTCCACGTATCGCCGTGTGTACTCTTACTTCAGCTGAGGAGGAGTGTTACATCACTCTGGCTATATGACCTTACTCCTACATTAACACTGACAAAGCTCCTCAGCCTCCTTCGTCTTATCACTTTCACACTGCATCCTGCTCATCTCTCAAATTCCTACTCCAATCATATCTGCCGTCTCCTGCTCTCGTATTTGATACTTGCTATACCCAAAACGGTACAAAACAAATTCTGCCATTTTCCATGTCCTGGACTTCCTGTCCTGTGATCAGAGACCACACATGTAAATATTGGGTTGCTAATTCCACCTGTACAGCCTGGAAATTTGTTCCCTTCAAACCATCTCATGGCTTTCCTCCACACACAACTTGGACTAACCCTGAAATTGCCCCACCAAAAAATGGCACTCACATCATCTCCGGTGTGTATTGGCTTTGTTTTCACCGCGTTTTTAGCTCTCTTGCACCTGACTGGTTTGGTGTATGTGCCCCATTCTTTCTGTCTAACCACACCTTTGTTCTCTATGCTGACTCCAGTGGTAATTCTAACCGTACTTATGTTAAAACCAGAACACGTCGACAGGTTGATGTTCCTGTCTTCAGGAGATGCGACTCTGTGTATGGTTTTGATGTGCCTAAATGCTTTATACACTGGACTAATTCCCAGAAGGTTCTGTTCGCACTGTTTCCTTCTGTAGGTGTGGCCAAGAACATTCTCCATCTCGAAAGCCTCAACTACAGATTGCAATCTTTTGTTAACGACACAAGGTAGTGTTTGTGCTATTGTTGGTGGACATAGCTGCACCTATGTCCCAGATAATGATGCCGATGGTCACATTATTGCAAGTGTAGTGGTTTAAGTTACATGTTAATATGGATTATGTAATAGAATAGTGTTTATGGGTTCACTTTTAAGTTCATGTGAGCTGAACAATGAGCTTATATAATTTGGTCAAGATGTTTCCTGTTTTTGGGTACATCTCAGGGTGTTGTCTCCTAAAACTGGAGACAGGAAGCTAAGTTCGGAAATGGACATAACAGCCTAAAGAAAGCTGGATAAAACAGTGAGGCAGAAAGGTCTAGGATAGTAGAAGGAGAAAGGATGGTGTGGCAGTTGTGAGAGTGAGCTTGGACCCGGCTGAGGGGGACTCTGACTGATTGTACTGTGTGACAAACAATGACTGACTGACTCTGTGACAATCTTCTTATTTAATACTTTATCTATTCCATTGCAGGAGGTGTGATTCTGTTCTCTGTTCCCTAACTACCAGATTATCTATTTAACTACTACTCTGTTCAGAATAATTGTAATATTAAATGATTATTTAAACTGGGATGATTTGTCAGAATTAATGTAGTTGGTATCACATTCCAGCCACGACACAAGCGCGATTGCTAATGTGACTGCCCTTCACCAAGCCTTTACCTTGGATAGTCACCCCTAAGCCCTCAGCTGGTGGTCTTGGTTGTTCTCTTCCTGGAAAGGTGCTCTGATTAACACTGACCTGATTGGCCAAAGTTTCATCTTTGTTGTGTTCCTCCCATGATCAACCATATGTTTTTGCTTGTACTATGGCTCAAACTACCATGGTTCATCGTTGCTTTCACTCTGACTTACTGGACCCTGACTGTTACTCTCTTCACATTTATTCTGAATCTGAGTTTCCCTTTCCCCAGGTCTAAATTTCATGTCATAACAATCATTCTTCCTCAACAGTTAC
>NW_018128096.1:1089164-1096886 GCF_001952655.1 Monopterus albus
AGGAATGCCTAGGTTCCACACAAATAGCCTTGCATTTGTTTCTCACAACTTTTGTGACGGTATGTTTTAAATCTTCGTGAACTGCCATACCTGATGTTTTGTTGTGACTATTTCTGGTTAATATATGTATCCATGATTTAGATTATTATTTCATCGTGTGATTAATTATCTACGGGGGGGAAGCAATTTTCAGTATATCAATTTATATTGTTCATTTACATCCGCAGTCCTTGAAAGTATCTCCTGTGAACCTCTTAGATGCTAGGAAACTCTTTGAACACAGATGCATGATTGTTCTCAGTGTACACTCCTTTTGTGTGATGTTATCTTCTGCTTTATATTGAATTGAAACTTCTTTATTTTTTGAGTCTCTGTAACATGCCACTCTGAGTGCTGTTGTAGACAACTCCTTTCTGCAGAAATAAATTACACAGAACATTGTCAATTGTCTTTATTTCTCACTCACTGATGGTTGTAATTTACTTATACAGAATTAAGAAAAGCACAATTTTTTTCCTTAACAGTGCCCCAGAGTTTTAATGCTGCATGTGTTATCATCGCTTAATTGCAGGCTACATGTTTAACACTTCACTGGGCCATGGATGGTTCAAAATTGCTTCATTTAAAATGCAGCGCCAGTCAAAAAGGGAAGCCACGTTCTCATCCAAAGCTGCATTGTCAGAATTCAAAATGACAAGGGAGATCCAAGGGAGAATATCATTAGCAAAGACTTGTATATCTCTGCATGTCCCTAGTACAGTGCAAAATCTTTCTTGATGCTCTTTGTATTCATAGTTGATCTGATACAAACAGGGCAATAATGCCTTTTTTGAGGCATTACTTTACATAATATTTTTTTTTTTAGAAAAGAATGGCATAATGGCTTACATTTCGAAATTCAGAAACTACAGAACTAATCTATTACTTGTACTCTGTCTTACTTGATGGCTGATATCAGGATTTGAGCACATTTCCTGGTCATGTTGGCACCTGGGCTGGAAGTGTATCCTGTAGCAGTAAAGGAAAAAAATCTGTGTGGCGAAGTATTTTGAAAAAGCTTTTCAAATTGATGGCACAAATTTATGTCACATGCTAAGCTTGCATATCCATGGCTTCATATGAAAACAATTTGCATATATTGTATATGTGATAAGTTAAGCTAAACTATAGGAGACTCCAGTTTTATCATTATTTATGTTTTTTTTTTTAATCATCTCATCAGTATGCATCCAAACCCTCCTCCTCTAAATCAAAATCCCACCAACCAGAGTGGCTCATTTTTGGTATCTAGATGTGTTACTGTATGTGATGTAGGAGTGTAATGTAACAACCGATTACACACATTGGTGTTATTAAACATCAGCCTGTTGAAGAAGATATATGAATTTACAAATATTTTGTCCTGAATAAACATCAAATTTCACAGTAATCTCAGTATGTTGTTTAGAAAGTGGAGTAAATTAAAGAGTGTAAGATAAGTGTGATGATAACTAATGTACAATATTACCAGTGCTGTTTTTTTCTCTGTAAAATAACTTTTTGCTGAAAACTGCTGCAATGACAATGGAGTTAGTGTGCTGAAAGACAGCCATAACATGGCGGTACACAACTGTGGCGGTACACAACTGCCTGAGGCAGTCTCATCAAGCCAAATGATACATTTACAAAACATTTTGTTCTCTACAATCCATTAGGCAATTCAGTTTTCCTACCGGCTATGTGAATATCCCAAAACAATATCAGTCACAGCAACCAACTGGAGCAAGAGCAAACACTCGCAAGTAAATAAGTGACATTAATGCAAATCAAGTTAAGTGACCACTGTGTTTAGAAAAGAAATTCAGCTGTAACAATGGAGTGTAGTTTATTTTGTAACAGAGTTCCCATTTCCATACAGCATCACTGTGTAAATGTCAGTGCCTTGTTGTGTTTTAAGATTTTAAAGGTAAACTTCAGAGGTTTAATTGCCTCCCAATTGGTTCTTGCTAGTACTGACCATAATGCATATCACTCAGTTTGTTTTATCCCTTAGCAGGCTTTTCCCAGATTAAATGTGAATAAATGCAAAAATTATCTGTACCTATTTTATTTTTTGATTAATAATTTGTATGTTATATTTCACAATAAAATTAAATATTTTAGACCTTGATACATATAAAAAAGGCCAAAAGTATGCTAATAAATTTCCAGTAAGCACATGTTTGAAGCAACCCTCCCTTGACTTTTTACACACAAATACCTGAAATCTGGTTTGGGCGTCTTTCCCAGAAAGGGGGGAAAACATAGTGAGAGGTGCATTAGCTCAAAATGTGGTTGACCTCTCGAGACAGCAGGTTCAGTTCATTGTTTGTGTCTGAGTTTTGAGCGACTACACTTTGGTTGACATGGCCAGATAATTGTTTATAACTCCTGCATTGTAAGAAGCCTGGTGAATTTTGCTGCAGTTCACTTTAGATGAGGTTAAAAAAAATGTTGAGGCTGGGGTGTTGTGATGTAATAGGTTAAGTCAAAGTGACATCTATTTTAATCTGGCAGATTTAACTGTCATAAAACCAGAATGTAATTCAAAATTAATTTATCTTACATATTATTGGGAAATAAGAAAAAAATGCCAATTGGCTGCAGCACACTACAGTGGCTAGGGATAGCAGCTGAGGTACAGAATTATAAATGTGATGCTGAGATTTTGTGGCAGCTAACAGAATAATATTACAGAACATTTACCAATGAATACACCAATGCACTAGTACAACCAGAATCAAAAACCAGTGGTGTTTTAGACCACTAAATTAAATCAAGTCACTTTAAAAACTAGAGACAAGGTTTATACTGTTTCCCTGTAGATTGGAAAACACTGCCAAGTGCTCTTCTCAGCAGTACAGTATAGTCTAAGTTTACAGTAGTTCTGTCCAGGTAGAATGTAGAATTGCTTATTTCATAACAGAATATATTGTACAGCACATTTTTAGATCAGATAGTACTCATCTGCCATCACTACTTTTTCATTGAACAGTTCTATCTCTACTGATACTGTAACAATAATACTGTCTTGTCTTGCTTATTCAAGCAGTAAGATATGCAGTCAAACTTAGCATAAGAGTTTGATCTAACATGTTCTTCTTTTCTTTTCTTCTTTCTTTCATTTTGTACTTTATTATACTAGGACTAAGTACCTCTATATTGTAATGCAAGAACAATGCTATATTTTCGTGTCTGTGAGCTATGTGAATAAACTGGTAAAATTTAAAACTTTTTTCTGGGCACAGTCTCAGTTTTTTAGCATAATGTCATGTAGTGTTTTACAGTAGGTGAAAAAAACCTGGGCCTCACACATCAACCCTCCAGTCAACCACATCCACACGGCTGTAATTATGATGAAACCAAAGAGGAAAATCAGGTGATGGTATTAAAAAGCCAGTGCAGTGAGGAGACTTGAATGGATGGATGGGTCAACAAAATGTCAAACTTTAAAATGGAGACAGCTATTATTTTCCTATTACCAACTGACATTCAACACTTGTTTATTTTAACCACAAACAAGACTGTTTCTGTCATCAAATAATTTTAACATGATCCATACTTTTTCCCTAAACCTATCCAAGTCATTGTTGCGCCTACAACTAACTTTCAAATCATAAGTCTGATTTTTCAGGACTGATTTATAACAGTTTAAGAGTATACAGACAGATGTTGTCCTGTCGAAATGGGTATCACATCTGTGTGTTGTTATAAAGTCAGTGAGTTATTATCTCATTTTATTTAGAACGTTAGGTATTTTGTTTGCACTTTCAAAGTAAATTAAACCATCAGCTCTTCTCCCTTTCACTGAGTTTTTTTCTTCCCTTGTGTTCGACCACCCTATGCTGTCTTTAATTTTCTGCACCTGTCAGTGGTTTCAAGACAAGATGTCCCCTCCTTGTAAGCAAAGAAGATGCTGGGATATGAAGATATTCTCCCCTCTCTGTGTCATTATGATGAATGAGCAGAGAGTTGGGGCAGTGGGTAGGGAAGGTTCCTCCTTGTGATGCAGTGAATTATCACTCAAGCAGGATCTCTGGAGCTGAGATGTCCATAAACATGTACATAAAATCAGATCTCTCAGCAGGTGGTATTCTGTCCTTGGCAGAGGGCCGAAATGTCAAATTGGCATACATTAGAATGATAGTAGTATCCCTAAGGACAGTCTGCTTTTAGTTATCTGTCACTAGTCAGAAGACAGATGCAGCCTAAGAGCCCTGATAAGATTTGATATCTGCCTCAGAGGAGTCAAGATGTAAGCCTGGTGCTTAAAACAGCTGCTGCCTGCCTCACAATGCAAAAATGCATCATAAACTGCCCGTTAAAAAACAAAAGTCAAACTAAACGTAAGATTTTTGCCAGAAGCATTCAGTTTTAACTCAGGTTTTAATATGATCTATCTTTGTTAAACCAGTCCGTCATGAATACAAACAGGCAAATTAGTCTTACTTACATTTTTAATATGTCCCACTGCAAATGCTGGACAACTTTATTTCCAGGAGTTGCCCTTTTTTTCAAGCTCCAGCACAGCTCATAAACAACATATGCTCACAACAATTATGGTTACCCTGGAGGCAAATTTTATCTTGAGTAAAAATAACAATGACTAACAGTTTTAGAGCTATGATTCTTTGGCATTGATGAGGTCTTATACTGGTCAGCAGTGTCTCCTGCTGTGCACCTTAAAAAGATCTGCATGATATAAAAGAGCATTTCCACACTTGCTGTTGCTATCTCCCACCTACACTTAAATTTTCAAAAATGCAGATGTGCAGGTTTGGCCGTCTGTGTATGCATCAGATGGAGGATGCTCGGGGCCTGTTGGAGGAAGTTTAAGCAGAGGTGGCTTACTCACCCCTTTATGGCACAAGACTGCCAGACACTTTACACATCTTTGTCTGGCACCCCAGAATATGAATAATAATGGGAAATGTTGTCACTGCCAGAGATAGCATTTTACCTACCATCATCAATACAATGGCAGCATAGCCATAGAAAACTTCATCAAAAATATGTAGAAATGTATTGGCTATATTTGTACATGTAGCCCGGGAAAAATGGTTGCCGCACGGGACACAATAACTGGGGTCCTTGCAGCTTCGATGTCTAGCAGGTCACAGTTTATTTGAACATGGAACAAAATAGGAATAACAACAACAACAAAAAAAGGGGTAACCAAAATACAGCAGTGGGCTATGGACGCACAAACAAAACAAAATAATTTGTAAAAACCAAATAACCAAACAGTAACCAAAAATCTGTAAAATGCCACATTCACATACACACAGACACTTACAGTCCGCCAAAAGCTCACCAGCCCCACGTTGGACACACCGCCTCCAACACCATCGGCATCTACAATACACCATCTTGTAAGATTTCTTATAAATGACCTCTTTAAAGTTTTGAAGTAACAGAATCCAAAAATATTACAGCTTATTTACTTACATAAGTCCAAAAAATCACGGCACTCCACTCTCAAGCTAAGTCCAACGTAAAAGAAAGAAGGGACCACAATGCATTTGGTCAAGTTCCGGCAGAATGTACACCTGTCAGTCCATACTGCCATTTAGTGGCCAAGATACTAGGTAGCATTAAATTCCAATAGCCCACTGTAGGTTACGTTTACATATCACCAAAATTGAACTGTGTTACATTAACATGAAAACCATAAACATTACATGACATTTGGATTGTTGAAAACATTTAGAGTTATTTATTTATCTCCCCTTAGTATATGTTTACCACATGGCTACATACAAATTACACATCCCATTTGTTTTGTTCAACAGTAAAATTCCTACCATGTTGTGATCTCAGGTTTGCAGTATTACTCTTTTAGTATTACCTCTTTAAATCAGTGCTTGCTATCAGTATAAAACCATGCATATGACACACGCTGGAAATATAAAGCATACCGCTAACATTGCTGCTCTCAAATGATCATTCCACAGTCCTGCACATTTACAACATAATTCATTCATTCATTTTCTGCCGCTTGTCCCTAAACGGGGTCACGGGGGGGGGCGGAGCCAATCCCAGGCAAGCAATCGGGCGAATGCGGGGTACGCCCTGGACAGTTCGCCAATCCATCGCAGATTTACAACATAATTTGGACTCTAATTTATTGTGCAATGCATAATGTACAACAAAATAATTACAGTTGTGAATTCCTTTTCTTGTGAACAACATAAAAATTTAAATCCCCTGGTTGTGCAAAAACAGCACTTCATCAAAACTTCACATGCCTGTGCCCACAATCCCCCTCTCCCCTTTTACACAGAGGCTGAGGGGGAATGGTTGTACTAATTTTACTACGTCTCACTGTGAAATTGGGGGGGTCAAAAGTGACCTCCTTGCTGTCTTGGTACCTTTTTTACAGAATGGCATGGTGGAAAACTTTGAATGGGCAGTGTAAAGGGTCTTCATTCTACAACTTTGCTAGGTTCTCTGTGAGACTATACCTGGGCATGGTGGTACTTCTGCCTAATTGTCAGAATGCTAAGATACTCATAAGCCTTTACATAGATTTATTTCAGATGTAAAATCCAAATCTAAACAATAATCCTCTTTTGACATATATAAAAAAACAAACTCTAAACAATAAATGTTTATTTGTATTTTATTTGAATACATTTACTAGAAAAGACAGTTTTCATCTTTGAGTGCACTAATCCTTATTGTTCCAGTACTCACATCAGAACACTTCATTACGCATGCATGTGAGCTTTCCTTGTACTCAGCAGTGTAAGATCAATGCCAAAAGAGGTTATAAAATGGTAATCACATCTCATTCCATTTCCATGAGTAAGTTAATTTAATTTAACGCAGTTTTGCAACTGACTGGTTCTCGACTCTTGGGAGTCCCTCCCCCCAAAAAATTAAATAGGCATAGCAATTACTGTGTTACATACTGAGTGTTACTGCTGTGCTCTAATTCTCACCGAGACTTGGCTTTTTTTTCCCCCAGATTCCGTGATTCAGCTAGAGACCCACTCTGTACATTGGGGAGACTGCACTGCTGCTTCGGGGTGTGTGTATGTTTATCAATAACTCATGGTGGGGAGATGTACGAACTGTTTATAAGCACTGTTCATCAGACGTGGAGTTTTTATTGCTGAAATGCCGGCCCTACTATCTATCTAGCAAGAGAGCATAGTGCTGTGTTTCTGGCTGCTGTGTATGTTAGCCCAAGAGCTAATCCCGCAACAGCTCTTAGCAAATTCCATGACGTCATCAGTGCACTAGAGACAGCTCACCCCTATGCTGTATTTATCGCTGCAGGCGACCTCAACCAGTGCAGTTTACAGACTGTACTTCCCAAATATTACCAACGTGAACATTCCCACTCGGGGCAAGAACACTCTGGATCATGTTTACAGTAACATACGGGGTGCATACAGGGCCGCACCCCACCCCCACCTTGGACACTCAGACCACATTTCTTTGTTCCTGTATCCAGCTTACAGACAAAGACTGAAACAAACAAACTTTGTCACCAAACAAATTAAACTCTGGACCCCAGAGACTGAAGCCACCCTGCAGGACTGCCCAGACAGACTGGGATGTGTTTAAAGCTGCAGCCACCTTGGAGGACTTTTCTGTCAGCGTTCTGTCTGTTCTGCTGACTCTGGACAGATGTGGCAAGGCCTGCAGCACATCACAGACTACAGGACCACCACCAGCATCATCAGCTCCACAGAC
>NW_018128096.1:1096972-1101473 GCF_001952655.1 Monopterus albus
CGGACAACATCCCTGGGAGGGCTCTCAGGGCATGTGCCAGCGAGCTGGCTGATGTTCTCATCTTCATATTCTTTCCCTCAGCTAGAGCATCGTTCCCACCTGCTTTAAGTTAAGACTACAACCATCGTCCCCCTTCCCAAGAAGAGCCCGGTCACCTGCCTGAATGCCTACAAGCCAGTGGCACTCACCCCAATTATTATGAAGTTCTTTGAGAGAGTGGTGCTGGCCCGCATCCAGAGCAGTATCCCGGAGCCCCCGGACCCCCTGCAGCATGCCTACTGGCCCAACAGGGCCAGATCAGATGCCATCGCAGCTGCCCTCCACTATTCCCTTTCTCACCTGGAAAATGGAGACTCCTACATCAGGATACTCTTCATTGACTACAGCTCCACCTTCAACACAGTTGTCCCCCACAAACTCACCCACAAACTGTCCACACTGGGTCTGCACCCCACCCTCTGACTGGCATGACCCAGGCTGTCAGGATTGGCAGCTGTATTGGCATTTTTGTTTCATCACTAACTACTGTATATGAAATTAAAAATGTGTAAACAGGTTGTAAAATAAACAAGGTTGCATTTGATAATCATCTGAATGTTCTCAAGGCTGGCATGAATGTCTGTACAAAAGTTCACGACAGGCCATTCAATATCTGTTTAGATATTTCAGTCTGGCCACCACTAACATGACTTAAAAAATGTGGCAAAATAATGAACAAATTTTGGCTGTAGCACTGGCACAACTCAGAAGAGGACAAAGAGCATGGATTTGGCTGTGAAAAGGAAATGCAGATTTAGTAAAATGAGCTTGATGTAAATGTGTTTTTAGCAGTCGCACCAGCTAGCTCACCAGTGTACTCAGCATTATTTATGTTTTTTATTTTGTTAGGCTGATTGGTAGATGTAATGAGTCACCTTGAAACATTTTGGTCAACAAAGCTCTAAGTCTACTGCTGGTGAACTTGTCTCAAAGTACAACACAGTAAAATGAACGTGTTTGACCAACAGCTACCACATTTCAATCATGACTGTTAGGTTTTGTCTTGGATAGTCCAAATGCACACAGTAAAAGGGTCTGTCTTCGTTAAATCTTTACCTACTGTATATGTATATAATCTCAGAATGCTGGATTTGAAATTGCATTGTAAGGAGCTTCCTTGTCTTGATGTCAGTGGCCTCTATCTTCTCCTTCGTCCAGCTTATACATCAGTGGCAGGGTATAGGTGTTAATCGCCCAGACTTTCTTTCCATTCTGCTGACTTCTCAGGACTTGCCTTACTCTCTGAAGGTACTTGGTAGTTACTGCTTTCCTTGCGGCCTCTCCATGGTTCTTCATGGACAGAGCATCTCCTTGGTAGATACTGCACTTTATGTTGACTTGTGTAATTGGCTTGAAGTTGGCCTCTAGGGTTATTTTCCACATTCCCATTGAGTTCTCGATGAAGGTTCTGAAGAGGGGTACTATGCTTGTGTAATCACTCTGTGTATGCTCTAACACGATTGCCCATGCATAAGGAAAATGGTTCTCTGTGTTCCAAGTACAGTTTGATGGATGAAGGCTAGTTTAAACCCTGCCAAAATGCAGCTATCTATACAACTGATGTGTTTGAGAAATAACATTCTCCATCTTGCCCTGTCGAGGTGTGAGGCTGTTTGGCCTGGCTGCAATGTATTAAATGGTATATTGATAATTGAAATCTTTGCAGCCCTTGCAATGCCTTTCTGCTGAATGAAATTTTTTTTAGGCAGATGGTGTCTATTACTCATGTGCCATTGGAGGACATAAGAAAATCAGATTTTATCATACAGCCATGTGTCGATATTCTAAAAATTGTACCAGGAAACATGACAGACCATTATCTTTGACTGCACTATATCTTATCTTTGCATTTTACATTCTCCATTTGGTAAAGGATTTAAAATGCCAAACATTATTTAATAAATGTGGACCTCACAGGTTTCCTCTGACTATGTGCATCAGATCCATAACCATTTCAATGCAGCACAAATGAAAGACCACTTTTCACTACCAGTCTCAGAACTATCACACTGAAGGGTAATAGCCCATTCTGTTTCGATTCCAAAGGACCTCATGAGAGTACATTTACCCATGGTGCTCTCCTAAAACAGAAATGGAACAGACGGTTGACAGTAACCAGTGTCACATAATCTCCCCCAAAGGACAAGCTTAAAAAATCAATCTATTTTTCTAAATGATATTCATAGATCCATCTTTGCCAAAACACCCTGCACATTGCATATCAGAGTCCAAATCTAATATTGCACAAACAATACAGAATAGAGAAGGCAGACATAAGAGCGAGAGGTGACAAACAATTTTTTGGAAAACAATGGAATGAATTGAATAGCTGTATGGAAAGTAACATGGGAAATACTGAAAGTGATTTTGTTTTCTTGAAAAGCTATTTGTGTTGTGCCTGGAGAGGATAGTGCCCCTGAGAAAGACAGAGTGCAGTGATCTCTGCAACAGTACAGTGAATGACAATATAAAGGACATGTATTGAAATAGATCACAACAATGTTGAAGGTGCTTATTTAATGTTGCTAGTTCTGTTTCTTTGGTTCAAACTGTTTTTAGTCTTTTTCTAGCTCATGCAAAACCTGCTACTTCTTGCACTTCATAATTGCTCAGCACACATGGGACAGGGAGGCTTTGTTTACTGTACTGCAAGCCGGCAGATCAATTTCTCTCCCACTCTGCCCCCTTTGATAATTGCTGAGCAGAAAATGTGTTTACAGTTACAATTCTGCCAGCTCTGAAACACTTTGGACAGTAATAAAAGTGAAAAGGCTGTAAGGTGGATGGGAGAAAATAAAAAGCTGGCAGCATCTTTTTGAAAATTCAGGGCCTGATGTTATTGGTGAAAAATCAATACTATTAAAAATGAGGGATGGGTCAACAAAAAGACTCAATAAAATATGGTGCTGGGATAATTATGCAATACGAAGAAGGCACAGATCTTCAATGTGTTTCTAATGAAAATTGTTTGACTAAACTGTTTAGTGGACAATTTCAAATCTGAGATGACTATTTAGCATTACTGACAGCTTCTTCTTTGTACTGAATTTCTGAGTGTTGTCGCCTCACAGCACATAGGTTTCAGGTTCGAGCCCGGGCTGACCCAGGGCCTTTTTGTATGTATGTTCTCCCTGTGTCTGTGTGTATTCTTTCTGGTTACACTGGCTTCCCTCCCACAGTGCAAAGACATGCAGCTTAGGTTGACTGGCCACTCTAAATTGCCCATAGGAGTGAGTGTGTGGGTACAAGTCAGCCCTGTGACAGACTGGTGACCTGTCCAGGGTGTACCCCTATCTATTATATATTAAGCTTTCTGATATGTAAGTGTGTTAACATTTGCCATTGTAAGATAATGGAAATACCAGACCAAGTAGGCTAAGTGTTTAGCAGCAAAAGTGACATTTTCCTTGTTATCTTGAAAGTTAGTCTTTTCACGGCAGGGGTGCTTTTTTCGGCACATCACTGGCTGCTACTATACATTGTTTACATACAGGTATTGTCACGCCCCCCCTGCAGTACCTCCACGACCCCCCGGTTTGAAGACCACTGAATTAATTGAACATACCAGCAATTACCAAATTGGTCACTGCTACACATGCTTATAGTTTGCTGTTGTCGTTTAACATCTTTTCTGAAATAATTTAAAATATATCAAATTTTAAAATGTTGTTCCACAGCTGTTTACACAGTGTGTAATACTTGGTTAAACTGGTCACAACCAGTGGACAAGTGTTGACAAGGGATCACAGTTAGACATCCTTTGTAAGGAACACTTTTCATATGTTCTCCCTAAATAGAAAGTCACTTTCGGCTTTTCCTGTTTAGAGGTCACCACAGCAAATCGTCACACTGATGACTCACATGTTGACATTTGGCACCCAGGCCGCAGTGACAAGAGTGCTGCACCTTAACCTCTAGCCTACCAGGGATGGCTCATATCTGCTCCCTAAATGTGCCCCATTAAAAAGTAGATAGGGGTATTACACACTGAGTAAACAGCTGTGGAACAAACAAGATGTTCTGCAACCCCTTCCTCCCTTTTCAATTTTTACCTCCTTTTTTATGCTCAGTTGGCAAATGTGTCCTTGAAAGAACATAATTTTAGATTTCTCTCAAGACACACTTAACTATAATGCCTTGCCTATTGTTTAGGTGTCAGTATTGGAGTTTTTAACCTATCCATCTATCACCAGTGACAGAGCAGAATTGTTGTGCTAAATGTTTACAGAAGGACGTTATTGCCTCTATGAGCATACTGGGGCTTAAGAATGCTGTCATGAGCAGGTGTTTAATGGACAGTTGTGGATATGAGAAAAAGAATTCACTGCTATCTTGATGGAGGGCCATTATTGCGAATCTGCTTTACCTGTCCCTGTGAGCTGAAAGGGTTCTTTCAAATATAGACTCTGGTGTGTGTATACTGTATATATATATACTGCTCAAAAAAATAAAGGGAACACAA
>NW_018128096.1:1101484-1102458 GCF_001952655.1 Monopterus albus
GTTAATCAGTTCACTTTACATTATTTCCCTTTTATTTTGTAAGTGTCCTGTAGTTACCTATGTCAAGCCAATCAAGACATCTCAAAGTTTAGAAAAAATATGTCCCTTATCTTAAAAAGAAACAAATGTAGCCTGTGCATGACAAAAGAGAGGAATGTGTTATTTCTTTTATTTCACATAATATTTCAGTGTAATTCAGTGGCGCCCTCTCTATGAAACTTTGTCTCTTTTCTCTGTCACACACACACACCCCTGCACTTCCTCTTTTTTATGGATGTGTGCCTTCCCTTTTTTCCATGATTCAGCATTTTCACTCTTTATGATTTAGATTCTGAATGTACCTTTTTCAATACAAGCCTTTCTCATTTTATTCTTACACATTCACTAATGATTATTTCAAACAACACACACACAAATCATCTTATGACTATCCTTACTTACTAAATATCTTAACTTTGTACTTTATGCATTTTGCCACAGCATTTTAACTATTTCTCTCCAGTTCCTCTTCCTATTTCTTGTAAACATTCTTGCTGTTCTTGTGGGAATTCTAACTGAAACTGAAACTACACTATCTCCCAGGACCTGAAGTGGACATCCAACATCAGGACCATCACCAAGAAGGCACAGCAGAGGATGTACTTCCTGCACCAGCTCAGGAAGTTTGACCTGCCCCAGGAGCTGCTGATACAGTTCTACAGAGGAATCATCGAGTTTGTTCTCTGCACCTCCATCACTGTCTGGTTTGGCTCAGCAACCAAACAGGACAAGTACAGACTTCAGTGGACAGTCAGGACTGCAGAAAAGATCATTGGTGTGAGCCTGCCCTCCATGGAGGACCTGTACACCTCACGGGTCAAAAGGAGGGCGGAGAGGATCACTGCTGACCCCTCACACCCTGGATACAATCTGTTCGAACTCCTCCCCTCTGGACGGCGTTACAGGTCACTGTGCACCAAGACAACCAGGCACAG
>NW_018128096.1:1105681-1108418 GCF_001952655.1 Monopterus albus
GCACCGGGGTGGATGAGATCCGCCCTGAGTACCTCAAGTCTCTGGATGTTGTGGGGCTGTCTTGGCTGACACGCCTCTGCAACATTGCATGGCAGTTGGGGACAGTGCCTCTGGACTGGCAGACTGGGGTGGTGGTCCCTCTTTTCAAGAAGGGGGACTGGAGGGTTTGTTTCAACTATAGGGGGATCACACTCCTCAGCCTCCCCGGGAAAGTCTATGCCAGGGTACTGGAGAGGAGAATTCGACCGATAGTCAAACTTCAGATTCAGGAGGAACAATGCGGTTTTCGTCCTGGCCGTGGAACACTGGACCAGCTCTATACCCTCTTCAGGGTGGCGGAGGGTTCATGGGAGTTTCGTGGATCTGGAGAAGGCATTTGACCTTGTCCCTTGCAGCACCCTGTGGGGGGTGCTCTGGGAGTACGGGGTCCGGGGCCCTTTGCTAAGGGCCGTCCGGTCCCTGTACGACCGGAGCAGGAGCTTGGTTCGCATCGCCGGCAGTAAGTCAGACTTGTTTCCAGTGCATGTTGGACTGTTTGGATTTTCATTTGAACTGTATATGCAGGTGCACTGCAGCCAAAGGCATAAGTATGAGCAGTAGTGCGGGAGTAGTCTGTGGGATTAGTAGTTGGAAAGATGGCAAAAGGTTTCGGTGCAAGAGAAACTTTGGATGTAATCATGCAGAGCAAGAGCGAGTCGAGCTGGCCTGGAAACAGCAGAAGTCACACAGGAGGCGGCTCTTCATCGAAGAAGTAGGAGAAGGGCTGGTTGACGCCCCACATCAAGCGGCGAGTGCACCGCCCCTGCTCAGCAGCCGCTGCAAGTGTGGTGGCTGTTCTGTAGGGTGCTGCTGCTGCTGCAGGCCCTTCTCACAGCAAACCCAAGGGCAGAAAGCCATGTTTCTTTTGCAAGGACAAGAGAAAACTGGGAAACGTATCCAGCAAATGTGAGAAGTTCCTGAGCAAGGACCACAGCATGTTGATCTGCAGTCCCTGCGCACAGCAGACACAGCCGGTGTGCTCCACATGTACTTTGAACACTTCCCCATTCTCTACTCTGTGTCCTGTCCAAGGTATGACGTGGACACACAGAAACAGGAAATAATGATGATCATCATTTAGTGTACAGTGATATTGTAAATCTGCCATTGCATAAAATAAAAAAAGGCATCCCATCTCAGGGCCTAGTAATATTCAAATACTGGTTGAAAAGTATTTTTTGGAAACAATTTTAGTTTTTTGGTGTTTTTTTCATAAAAAACAGTGGAGTTATGTAAACTTACTGGCATCTAAAGGGTTAAACATTCCAAAAATATAATTCATATTTGATATGTATATTTCTGGCAAAAGTAGTTCTAAATGACTGGCTTATTTAAAGTGGAAAAAAATATGAATTTATAATAACTTTACACCTTCATGTAAGCCTTGGGGCAAATTTGCCGGAGGGTAATCAGTGTACAGTGATATTGTAATTCTGCCACTGCATAAAATAATAAAATGCATCCAAACAATTTATGTGTCATGCTCATCCAGGTCTCTACAGTTCAACTTCTATCTTCTATTAAAGCTATCTAGAATAAATTCCAAAATGCCCACTTCCTGATATACTGCTCCGTGAAGATGTTTATTTCAGGAAATTTTTACTTTTGTGAATATTTCCTTCTCAATTTCTATGTACCCAGGCTATTAGTTTCCTCAGGGGTTTGCACACATGCTAGAGGTCAGAGCAGTTCAATCTCAAGCCTTGTAGGTCAAGTCCCTGTTGAAAACAAAAAGAGAGCCTGCGCCACACATCTTGAGAAAAATCTACTGCTCACTATAGTCTAGCCATCTGACTGTGAATGTTTTCAGCCTTTGCTGCAGATCTATAGTAGTAAGCTGCAGGGGTCCTGCTGGTGCTAGCTCTTAGGTCTTAGGGCCAAACAAGGCAAAACAGACTTCAGAGATTAGGAGAGCAAGCAGTGGGTTTGCTCTGAAGACTTTGTGACTGCTTGTGCACTGCCTGCAATTGTATTCATTGCCGAGAGGCATTATGTGTGGATGAGGAAGTGGTTCTGTCCACCCACAGGGATGGAGCTCAACAGTGTGTGCATGTGAGCACGTTGTGTGTGTGCAGGGAGAGAATGAAATACAGTGGCACATCTTGATGTTTTTCTTGTTGCTGTAAAGGCTCTTGCACATTTCTGCCCAGTGCACAGCAAACCTCCACTCAGAGACTCTAACCTTTCATGTAATGCACAATAAAATGTTTAAGTGGCATACCAGCGCCATTGAACCCTGGATAAATTGCCTCATCATTTTTGTGGACCGCCACAGCCATCTATTACATTCAAGACTATGGTACAGTAGAAAAACCATGAGACAAAAATATATGTAATGGTGTAAACAAAAGTTTAACATCCATAACATATTGCTTTATTGCTTGCCATTGCTTTATTTATGTCTCAAAACACTGAGAGTCTACTATGCAGTTTGCCTCATGATTCCTAGTATAGCTTTCTTCACTTTACTGTGTATTCACTTTTTTCTAACTTCAAACTTTTTCACATGAGGAAATGGGTGAAAAATATAATGGGAAACATAATGCATATTTCAGCCCGAGAGGCAATGTGATTCCATCACATGCCTGATGACAATGATCAACGCATATAATGGATCTGGCATCCCAAATGAATGACTCCATTGTATAACCCTTCAAATGCATGTTGAGATACATGGTACAGCTCGCAGCTCCGCTCC
>NW_018128096.1:1125411-1134929 GCF_001952655.1 Monopterus albus
AATAAAATTTGATATGATTTGATTTGATACAGCATCAAACTGTCAGCCATGGCTTTTAATTTCACATATAGCCCCGAGCCATGTCAGGAGAGTGTTTGCATCCAGTACACCTAGAAATTCAACACAAAAATGAACTTGTGAACTAGCCTTCTTTCTGTCATACTTTTTCTGTTATAATATTAAAAGAACAGGGGAAAAGCTACAGTACCTTTACCTGCTTTGTTCTTGTATAAATGGAATAATTTACAAGGTGTGCAAATGTGCTATGGTGATTCCATTTTGTGGTTTGGCCATTACAGATGTTTTTAAAGTGCTGTTAGCAAGATATATTGTTTTTAATTACAGGTTTTAAAATAGTTATTTATAATTTGCCTGGGTTGAATAAATCCGACTAAGCACTGAACTAAATTGCCCATAATCTTAAATGACTGTCCAAAGGTGGCATGAAGGAATGAAACAGTGATAAGCCTAAATTATACAAAGACAGAAAACACCTGGTGGGTGAGTAGGAAACTGTACCACCATTTAAGATAAAACTATAATTCACTGTAGCAAACTAAACAAGGCAGGGAACCAGGTTCAGCCACGCAGTCTGTATAAATCTGTGTACATCTTGGCCCTGGGAATCCCTGCAGGGGAACACTGAACACATTCACACACACGCTTTCAGTCTCTTAACGAAAGGTTTACCATGATAAACATGTCTCCTCGGCAAGGGTAATTAACAGGAGAAGATGGACACAATACTGGATGCTTTCTGGGTGCACAGAGCATGTACTTCTGTGTCATTTCATAATCATATCACACAGCAGCGGTGAACACTGCTGTTGTAATTTGATTCAAAAATGAATACATACTGACAGATTCTCAACAGAAGTAGATTAAACAGGACAAAAAGAGTACATTTATCTGAAAACAACAACAAATCCACACATACTTCTGATATAAACAGTTTGAATTGTTAAAAACAGTTGCAGGATGAAATGTTTGATTTCTCAGTCATAACAGGAGAAAAGGAGACTATTTTTTTTTGGAAGCTGTTTATGTATTTACAGTACCAGTTGTGGCTACATTTGGCAGAATTGCTGGAGTAAATGATCCATAAGTGAATGTGCAAGATTCACATTCACAAGTTCATCCAACATCTCTTGCATTTTAATGCCTTAACACTGTTCATTCTGTAAGAATATATGCATGCACACATACATACAGACAAACCCCTAAAACAAACTACAAAGGCATATTGTTACTTACACAAAAACATACTCGCCTATATAATTTTTCAAATTGTTGATTAGCAGATTAAATATGTGATGTGTACACAAATAAAATGAAGGTACATTATACATTTAGCACCACTTTGCATTGAAAAAAAGTTTTCTTTTTTAAGGAGTGAATTATTGTAAATTAAGTTTCTCAGGAATTGTCATTGTTGGCCAGTAAAGCTACCAACACAGTAAAGGCTTTATTCTATTATAAAGCCACATTGGTTCTTTCAAACCAGGAACTCAGAGGGACGACTCAGACCACTTGGATATATAAAAAAATATAACCGTGCTGGTTTATTCAAAGGGTCACAGGCAAGAATTAACACTACACGTTCAGGCATCTTCCACCCCCCCAAAGCTGCTTGCAGGCAGCCCAGAAGAAGCAAACCCCTGGACCAAGAAACTTATACAATATTAATCCCTCTGGGCTAGCCCCATCCTAGACAGGCCACGTCAAACCTTGACGGCATCTGATATGCCAGCTTGGCAGCTGAGCAGAGCAGTAGACAAAACATGAAGAAAATAATGTGTGTGAATGTTGATTATGTGGTGTGTATCTAAAAACACTGTAACACAACAATTCACATTAAGAAAAATATTATGGTTACTTTTACCGTCATAATAACATTTATCCCTGACTGCAGCCTTTCTCTGCTTTAACTAACCTTGCATTTAACAGCCTGAGGAAGACATCCTGGCTACAATAACATCTTCTAATACAACAGATCTCTAATCAATATCTATCTAACTAAGAAATTACCTAACAACAGTTAATGGCAGACTCAATTATAATGCCAGACGAGAGTGAGCGGCTAGTTCTCTTATTACTCACAGCAAGGGCAGACACTGCAATAGTCCAAAAAACACACTCTAAGTTGAATAACAGTCCAGGTTCAATGCCGGCAAACACACACAACCTAGGAATCCAAAAACGGGAGGTCAGCGAGGGAAGCCCGAAGGTCAGTATACAGAAACTGTAAGATTTGAGTCTTATAGACTCTAGTTACTTTATAAGCTTTAGTTACTTCTCATACCTTTAGTTCCCTTTAGTTACCCTTCATAACTTTATTTTATATTTTATATGTTTATACATATTACAGCTGTATTGATGATTGTCCAGAACTACTGAGATTTGGTTATTTTTAATACATTTTTTTTCTTTGCTTATATATCTTACAACTGTATTGATGAGAATCAAGTGATACTGAAGTAGAAACTCCCTGCTTTAACTTCTGTGTAGAGACTGGATGGCTGCATCTCCAAGCAACCAGACAGCCTATTTACATTTTAACAAAAACCTGTTGGCCTGTTTTGCACCCACACCTAGCCCCATTTAGCATATTCCAAGTTCTGCTTTGTCATGGGGTGTCCTGCAGAGCCAGGGGGCCCACAACCGGAGATGACCACTTGGCCAGTTTAACATACAAATTAGCATCACACACAGAGGGCCTGCAACCCAGGCCGCTCATTGATCAGTACACCTTGATATCAAGATCAGGGTCCCGGAGACACACACACGCATGCACACACACACACACACACCTGGTCTAGATCACATATCAGCAAGCAAGCACAGGCAGGGGTTGACCTACTCACTCCAAATGGCCAATAGGATTACGAAGTGTGAATTGTTGTACCTTTGTTTAGGGCGGGGCTGGCCCAGCCAGATAAATGCATTGTAAAAACCTAACACGGGGTTCAGAGAATGGAATTCCTGTGGGAGCTCTGTCCCTCTGATCCCAGCGCAGTAAGACTCAATCTGTGCTCAGACTTTCAGTAAACTTCCTGTTGATTTTAAACAGTCCTCACCTGTCTTCACTTCTCGTGCTTCCAACAAAAGAATTGGGTTATTTTCTAACAGAAACACAATCAGAACCAGGAGGGCAAGGCGGTAATCCGGGTTCAAAAACAGGAATCACAGGAAACAAGAAGAAATGCTGGAAAGTCTGCATGGAGTTGAGAACAATCTGGCAGCTTCCTGGTGGGAGGAAGCTTCTGTAAGATATTACCCAGGTCTTCTAACCAGGAACTCAGAGAGACGAGGCGGACCACTTGGATATATAAAAAATAACCGTGCTGGTTTATTCAAAGGGTCACAGGCAAGAATTAACATTACACTTCCAGGTATCTTCCACCCCCAAACCTGCGCGCAGGCAGCATAGAGGATAAAAGACCCTGAACCCTCATACCTATACAATTTTATCCCTTGGTTGGGCTAGCCCATGCTACGCAGGAACGTCAACCGTGACGTCACCTGATATGCCAGCTTCACAGCTGGCCGTAGCAGTAGTCAAAACATGGAGAGAATCAATGTGTGTGAGTGTTGCTCATGTGGTGTGTATCTAAAAACATACAGGACGTTCAGGGACATGTCCGGACATTAAGCCTCGGAAGATATTATGATTAAGATTATGGCTGAACATATCATGCTACTAGCAATATTCATCCTGCCTGCAGACTCTTCAATCTAGTTGACCTTGGCCTAGATGCAGCCTGCAGAACTCATGACAATGAACTGAGCATTTAACAGCCTGAGCTAGACATCCTGGCTACACTAAACATTCCTATACAACAAGTATCTAATCAATATCTACCTGAGTAAGAAATTACCTAACACTTCCTAAATAGGGGTTAAAGGCTATTTTTGTTGTAAGCTTCTTCCGGCTCTTTTAACCAGGAACTCACAAAGACGAAGCAGACCACTTGGATATATAAAAAATAACCGTGCTGGTTTATTCAAAGAATCACAGGTAAAATTAACATTACACGTCCAGATCTCTTCCACCTTCAATCCTGCACGCTGGCAGAATCCAATATGAAAGACCCTGAACCATAATGCCTATACAATATTATCACTTGGTTGGGCTAGCCCATACTACACAGGGACGTCAAACCGTGACGTCACCCGATATGCCAGCTTTGCAGCTGACCATAACAATAGTCAAAACATGAAGAAAATCAATGTGTGTGGCTGTTGATTTGTAGTGTGTATCTAAGAATATCTTGACACGACATCTAGTGACATGTCATGACATTACACATAAGAAAATATTATGATTACAATTACGGTTGCACATATCATAATAATAACAATATCCTCCTGTCTGCAAACTTTTTCTATCTAGTTGTCCTTGGCCATATGCACCCTGCAAAAAACTCATGAGAATGACTAAGAATTTAACAGCCTGAGCTAGACATCCTGTCTCCACTAAACATTTCTAATACAACAAGTATCTAACCAATGTCTATCTGACTAAAAATACCTAACAGGGTGAAAACAGTTGTAGGCAATGAGCACTGATTACAGTAAGGAATCCATAGTTAAGATGAAACTAGGACAGGAAGTGGTGACAAATAAGAGCCTGAAACCAGAAGCAGTAGGACAGAACCATGACAAGGATTTGATGTCCCTATTGTACTTGCTGCTACAAGAATACAATGTTCACTGCAGTTTACAGTAAATGAGGTCCTTTTGCAAGCTTAGAATACACTTATGGCAACAGAAAGTGATGAAGAAAATGGAGAGAAAATGCAAATGAGCTGCTGGTTATGCAGTCCCACGGTGTAATTGGAAAAAATAACAGTAATTACTAGAAACAATGTCCTGGTTACCAACGATAATGCACAGACCTCAACATCACTAGGTTTCATAAAGGGGCTATTTTGTCAGCGAGAAAACTTAAGGTCTGTGAATTAACAGAATTTTTTTGGGGGTGGGGGGAGATACAAAGTACTGTCAAAATTACATTCATCTCATTATATTCTGAAGGCAGCAGAGGTGGATTTCTCAAAAACTGAGCACATAAACCCAGGACTATGTGCATGGGTGGATACTTCTGATAGTATGCTCACATTTTAAGAATTCTGCCATTTGCAGGCAATATGTATTAACATTTGATTTGCTGTTGTTCTTTTTTTATGGTGACTGTTTTTTTTGTTTGCGCATGATTGTTTAACCACTGATTTGCAAAAATATTATCACTGATAAAATGAAAGTCTAGTTTTAGCTTCTGAAGATTTTGTTAAATCTTTATGAACATCTATTCATCACATTTAAAGAGTCAGAGCATGTAAATAAAAAAAAGTCATTTTTCCAGTCGCCCTTGCCATGCAGAACTATTTAATTTCATTTAAAGAGTAAATCACTCCCCACTGTACTGCAGATCCCAACTCCAAGCCTCAGATCCTGTGCTGCCAGATCGCTCAGCAGTCCATCATATGACAACCATTAGTATCCCAGACAGTAATTGGATGGGTATTGCACACAGGCTGTCGCCCTCATTTACATTATGCTGTGAATATTTAAATAGGCAATACGGGGGACTTGTGTCATATAGTTATATATCTGCATTAAGTATAACCACTGTAATAGGTGGAATTCTCAAAGTAAAAGTTCATGTAGTTCAATCTTAATAGTTTCTGCAGAGAGATGAGTCATTGAAAGGGATGAGATGGAAAAGAAAGAGTGGGGAAAGAAAAAAGAGAAGACAAAAGTGATCATTTACTTACCCTGCTGACTTTGGTTATTAGATAAGGTGACCATAATCGGAAGTAGGCCTAGAGGGAAACTCAATTCAGTGGCTCACATTAAATTGCACAGAAAGTGAATCATGCTGTAAATCAACCTTCACTGTTGGCCCAATGCCTTCTCTCCAGCTGTCAGGCAGAGCAGCCCAGGTCCAAAAGAACTTCCATCAGAGATGTGGGCCAATGCATCAACATGAGTAGTTTTATGCCCGTGCTTACATGCATCAAATGTTCAATTTTATTTCATGCATCTGTTGTTTTTGCTTCAACAGATGCTGTTGATGATGTTCAACAGTACTGTCTTTACTTAGCCTTGGGCACTCAATAAATATATATATAATTATGAATTAATTATGACGTCAAAAATCATAACTGCAATCAAAGAGCACTTACTATCAAGATAACAACATTTACCTTGACTCTTTAGAAGCATTTAATCAATATTTGAGTTGACCAAAAGTAGCAACCAATCAATCCTACCAAGAAGGTGTCAGAGAAAATGTAAAAAGTAGAAACAAATTAGTATGTAAGTGCTAGCTAAGGCAGAGCACTTGTATTAGATGATTGGCATCCACTCTTTCATTTCATTCATTCACAATCACAATCACAGCTGTAGCTTTCAACCACTCACTGTAAAATCATTGGACAGGCTAAGAGCTCCCACAAGTGAAGCCACCAAAATTCAACTAGGTCATAAGTCCTGCCTCCTCCATGTGAATGGATAGAACTTGAGACACGCTATAAAAAGTACAAATCAAATAAATTTTTCCCAGAGATCACTTATGTGTTTTGGTCATTTCTCTGGTAATTTTGTTTATAACTTATTTGCTGATATAAAAGGTGTGATTTGACATCTTTGACTAACAGTCTGATACTGTCATTCCACTTCTGGTTGCTACTGTGCAGAATCTTGTTGCACATAAGCAAGCCACTGTGTTCTCAATATTTTGACTGCATTTTTGCATAGCTGAGGGAAGTGGTGACTATATCTATTGTATATATGTCAGTGTTTTCAATTGACTATTAATGTCCAATCACATTCATGCAAGTGTATAAATGCTGCCGTTATAACCTCAGAATTCTCACTTATGCTCCATTTAGATATTCATGAGATTTCCGTTTGGTGCTCTGTGCCATCAAACCAGCGTCCTTATATGCTATATTTTTTGGTGTGGCTGATTTTATGATTAGTGTTCATGTAACAGTATATGTATATTATGTTCCGCCAAACAACATGTAAGCAAGTGGACCTTATCTTCCTTCCTCACTGTCTACCTAGAGACAGTATCGATCCTGAGACTGAAGAAACTGGCATTCAGAAGGCTACTGCAGGCATATTAAAAATAAACACAAAAAAACAAACACAAACAAACAAAAAAAAAAAACAAATTGCTAGCACAGTCTGTCCTGTAAAAGGGAATATTGATGCTAACCCATATTTTCTTATGGGTTCTTAAAGTTTAGCTTGAATGCTCATTTATTTATTTATTACTGGTTTTGCTCATTTCATTCCTGTTGCTATGTCCTGGCAGTGAATGTGCACCATCTTATCTGATCAACCAAGTGACTCTTGTAACTACAGAGACAAAAGCTGAGCTAAAATGCTTGATACAAGCCTTAGGGACATCTTTTAAAGTGTATGTGGGTTTTGTTAGGTATTTTTTAGTCAGATAGAAATTGGTTAGATATGTTAGGTAATTTCTTAGTTAGATAGATATTCAGAGATTTGTTGTCTAGAAATGTTTAGTGGAGACAGGATGTCTAGCTCAGGCTGTTAAATGCTCAGTTCATTGTCATGAGTTCTGCAGGCTGCATGTAGGCCAAAGTCACTAGATTGAAGAGTGCAGATGAATATTGCTAGTAGCATGATATGCTCAGCCGTAATCTTAATCATAACATTTTCCGAGGCTTACTGTTCGGACATGTCCCTGAACGTCCTGTATGTTTTTAGATACACACCACTAATCAACAGCCACACACTTGAATTTTCTCCATGTTTGACTACTGCTCTGGTCAGCTGCATAGCTGGCATATCAGGTGACGTCACGGTTTGACGTGGCCTGTGTAGGATGGGGCTAGCCCAACGAAGTGATTAAATTGTATAGAGATCTTGGGTTCAGGGTCTTGCTTCTTCCGAGCTGCCTGCGAGCAGCTTTGGGGGTGGAAGATGCCTGGACGTGTAATGTTAATTCTTGCCTGTGACCCTTTGAATAAACCAGCACGGTTATATTTTTTTATATACTCAAGTGGTCCGCTTCGTCTCTTAGCCGTAATCTTAATCATAATATCTTCCTAGGCTTAATGTCCGGACATGTCCCTGAATGTCCTGTATGTTCTTAGATACACACCACATAATCAACACTCACACACATTGATTTTCTCCATGTTTTGACTACTGCTACGGTCAGCTGTAAAGCTGGCATATCAGGTGATGTCACGGTTTGACGTGCCTGTGTAGAATGGGGTTAGCCCAAACCAGATATAATGTACAGGCCTGTTGGGTTCGGGGTCTTTCATTCTTCATCTGCCTGCGCGCAGTATTGGAGGCGGAAGGTGCCTGGACGTGTAATGTTAATTTTGCCTGTGATTCTTTGAATAAACCAGCACGTTTTTTTTTTTATATATCCAAGTGGTCCGCTTCGTCTCTCTGAGTTCCTGGTTAGAAGAACTGGGAAATATTTTTCAGTTTCATTGTTTAAACTTACAACATTAAAATGTTGTAAGTATGGAGCTGCCAACTGCTGCACTGTATGTGGCAAGCAGTTCCAGAAGAATATTTCAAATTTGTGACATCAGTGAGATCAGCCAGGCTGACAAAGAGCCACAGTGCTGTTGAGCTTAACATTCCCTTAGATCTCAGCAGCAATGACTTCATGAGCTTCTTTACAAATAAAATCACAACTATTAGAGAAAAAATTGGTCGGACCATTCCCACAGCTCTCGCGGATGTGCCATCTACTACAATGGCTTTAGAAACACCTGTAAGACCTCATTTATACTTGGACTACTTCTCTCCCATAGATCTCTCTGAGTTGACCTCAACAATTGCTTCATCTAAATCATCAACATGTCTCCTGGACCCCATCCTGACCAGGCTCCTCAAAGACATCTTTCCCCTAATCAACACATCCATACTAGATCTGATTAACCTATCTCTATATGAGGATTTTCAGTCAGGTTTTAGAGTCCATCATAGTACAGAAACTGTAATGGTGAAAGTCACCAATGATCTTCTCCTAGCCTCGGTAAAGGACTGGTCTCCATACTTGTCCTCTTAGATCTCACTGCTGCTTTTGACACCATTGATCACAGCATCTTGCTGCAGAGACTTGAACATGTTATTGGGATTAAAGGAACTGCGCTAAGTTGGTTCAAATCTTATTTATCAGAAAGATTTCAGTTTGTTCATGTTAATGATGAATCTTCCACACAAACTGAATTTAGTCACGGTATTCCACAGGGTTCTGTGTTAAGTGCAATTCACTTCACTTTATACATGCTCCCTTTAGGCAATATTATCAGCAAGCACAGCATACATTTCCATTGCTATGCAGATGATACTCAGTTATATTTATCTATGAAGCCAAATGAATCAGGTCAGCTGGTCAAACTTCAAGCATGTCTTAAAGACATAAAGGCCTGGATGACCTGCAACTTCTTACTTCTAAACTCTGACAAAACTGAAGTTATTGTGCTTGGGCCTGAAAATGTTAGAAATCTGCT
>NW_018128096.1:1135788-1136615 GCF_001952655.1 Monopterus albus
CCTGAGCCCACCAGGCCTATACATTTTATCACTTCGGTTGGGCTAGCCCCATACTACACAGAAACGTCAACCGGGACGTCTCTGTTACCAGCTTTGCAGCTGGCTCTAGCAGTAGTCAAAACATGAAGCAAATCAACGTGTGAATGTGTATGTCTGTTGGTTAAGTGGTGTGTAACTAAAAACATTCTCACGACCTCTAGTACATGTTGTGACTTGAACATAAGAACATTATGGCTAAGGCTACAGTTATACACATCGTAATAATAATATTGAACACCCTGTCTGCTGACAGTCATCAACTCTTCTCTCTGGTATCCTTGACCAGAAGTACCCACACTTTGTAATAATTCCTTAGTGTGTGGTGTAGAAGAGAATTATCTATGTAGAGATACTGCTTGTAAACCAATGATGGTAAGATGACGTCATGGGGTAGGACTGGATAAGTCTGACTTCTTCCTACTCCATTCAAGCATGTACTAGGTATAAACGAATTGATATTGGATTAGCATTTGTTGGATATGTGTAAAATTATGTGTGTTGACATATCAACTGTCTTTACATGCTTGAAAGAATAAATCAAATCAAAATCAAAATCAAATCAAATCACATCAAATCAAATCAGAGTGCAGGTTTACTTGTGGTTCCTAGAGTCCACAGAAGTAGAATGGGAGGCAGAGCCTTTACCTATCAAGCTCCTCTCCTATGGAACCAACTCCCAGTCTCAGTTCGGGAGGCGGACACCCTCTCTACCTTTAAGATTAGACTTAAGACGTTCCTTTTTGATAAAGCTTATAGTTAGGGCTGGATCAGGTGACCCTGAGCCTTCC
>NW_018128096.1:1136897-1150673 GCF_001952655.1 Monopterus albus
AGCCGGGGTCTGTCGGAGGTTTCTTCCGTTAAAGGGAGTTTTTCCTCCCCACTGTCGCCAAGTGCTTGCTCAAGGGGGATTTGTTGGGTTTTCCCTATGTAATAATAGTGATAACAGTAAGGTCTAGACCTTACTTTGTAAAGTGTCCTGAGATGACTTTTGTTGTGATTTGGCGCTATACAAATCAAATTTGATTTGATTTGATTTGATCAGTAATACCACATACTGTAGAAAACTAACACAGTTGTTATCCAAACTTAGTCATACTACAAATCTAAATTGTAAATAGAGCTCAATTTGTGCCTTAAGTGACAACCTAAGTTTGGAGGATTTTTTTGTAGCTTTCTATGCTTGTGAGCATTGCAACCACCTAAATATTGAGATATAAATAATAGTCTGTATCTGTTTGTAGGCTGCTTTTAGTACAGGGTGGGTAGGCTTTAAAAACTGGCTATAGAACTTGTAGTATCACTGGAGTCATGATGAAAACAGTCTCTAAATAGACAATAGTAAATAGGATTTTATATGAAATGAAGAAAAGGTAATTAAAAACACCAAAAGTATGCAAATGTGTGAACTGAGGTGTCCACATACTTTTGGCCATATTGTGTATCTGTTGGATAAGACAAGCTGAAATCAGCATTCTTATCTGAAAGATTTTTTTTCCAAAAATGCTGTGTTGTCTCTTTAATATCACATAATACAAATCCAGTGGTAAAAACACCCAGAGTTGCATACAAACACAAAAGACAAACATGTGCCTCTTGTCTATCCTCCTCCACTACAGAGTCTCCTGAGGACCTCATAGGCCATATTTCTCTGATGACAGGATTTGGCAGCCAGTGTTACGCTTTTTATATAACACTGGGATTTGCCAGGCAACTGTAGCTTGGCTCCACATTGTTCCATAGTTTGTAATGTCTTGCTCCATAGCTCATGGAGGGGATGATGGTCTCCCTGGCAACTGGACAAATATTGTGCAGAAAACATTACTACTGTGCTTCTCAGACCCATCCACAGCACTCACACACGTGCGCACACACACACACACACACACACACACACACACACACACACACACACATCCTACTACTTGTGATGTTCAACATTCACTTTAACCCTGGGGAGGACCAGTGGACCAAGGCTTCTGTGTTTCATGCACTGTTAGGTTGGCTAGGGGCTCTTTATACCTGCCTGCTGCTAGTCTTGCCCAGAGTCCATAAGTGGGTAACCCTGCTGGTCCAGGGAGATCCCAAGCTTCCCATGGGATCATGCTTACAGTATATTTTTCAAAGTAGGTTTAATGTGACTGTATATACTGAGGTTAGAGGGGAAAAAAACTGCCATGTTAATTCCCTGCAGCACTCTTGTATTTGACACAATTCAGTGGGAGCTGAGCTGATGGAGCAGAAAAACAAACAAGCAGTGACGTTTTTGTTTTTTGCATTTTGAACACTTGTGTGTCACTGTGCTGACAACCTGCCTTGGAGCCCGAAAGGTAAATAGGGGTTTGGAAATGAACAGGTCCAGATTGAGATTTCCATTATCACATGCTTGATCACCTCTCAAATTGCAATATTTCAGAAAGACAAATCTGTTCCTTCATGCTTTGTGAGTTTTAGTTTAGATTGCTTCATCCTGTGCCTAACCAAATAAGCCATTTTATGCATTGGTTTAGTAAATTGTGTTATTCAGAAATAAGCTATTACTTACACTAACATATGACATAAAGCTCATTTTGACCAAAGTCCCCATATTTCCTTGTCATATTGAAGAAAGTCATATTTAGACGATAAAGTCTTTTCATCTACCATATTAGCATATCTACCCTTCAAGTCTTTTATGAGTAAGAATCTAATATTCTGCTGCTGTGCACCCCCACCATCTCTGTGCAATGTTCCTCATATCCAAGCCACTACTGGCATGGCACAATCATCTAATTACGCCAAATATTGAATTTTTAATGGGTCATTACAGTCAGCCATTTTCTGGCAGAGGTTTGGTCAGTGCAAACAGGTGGAATAGGGTTCTGTCAGGTCTCCATCTACACAGGCAAAATATGTCCACTGCTCCCCCATCTCTATCTTGTCTGCCAAAAAGAAAAGAAAAAAAGGGATGGGAATAAAAGCTTGCTGCTGCCATATCAGAGCGGGATCTTGACCCCTAATGTCCTTGTGGAGTGGTTGCGAGATGGACGGAACCTTTCAAAAGCCATCAATTTATTTCAGGGTGAGGCCAAAGCTAATTTTAACAACACTCAAAGGATTTGTAGATATAATACATCAGGCAGAGCAGCATTATAGCCACACTTTGCTCTTATATGCCATTAAACTTGTTTGTACTGAATTACTGATTCAGTCTGATTTAAATGTGCTCTAGTGATTAGGCCATACAGTTATAATAGGGAAATACTGTATTAATGCCAGTTTGAAAATTGAGAACTGATAAATGCAGATTTATTGACTTCTGAATACATCTTATGTATATTGATGTTTTATATGGTGGTTTGCTTTACTTCAAAGAGACAAGCACCAGCGTTCCAGACCAAGCGCAAGAAGCAAGAGACCATTAAGACTGTAGATGTCGGTAAATAAAAAGCAAGAGAGAGGGGACAAGAGTAAGAGAGAGTGCAGAGTCCGATCAATATTCAAACTGCAAAATGAATTTGACTGGAGCAAGAACTTCTCATCAAATGGGAAAAGAAATTGGATATGAAAGACCTGCCATAAAATCCGATATCCCACAATGCCATCTGTCAGACAGCGGCCAGGGAATAATGACAACAGCTAATGAAAGTTGAGCCCTGGATTGGCAGAGGTTTAAATCACCTCCTAGCAGCAGCTGCTTTTCTATGCTGAATTGGTGGGCCCTCTATCCAACCTACCTGGGTGCCACAAAACAAAAAAGTGTGGGAAACCCTTTACACTACCCCAGTTTTTCAAACATGAGTAGACAGTTTGTGATAGGTCAGAGGGCAAGAAAGCTCTCATGGAGTCGGTGGAAATTAAAAAGCACACTTTTTTTTGTTTTCTTACTTATCGACAATGTAACAATTGGTGAATTATCTTAAACATGACCTAAAGCTTTTTTCTAACAATATAAAGTCTTACGTGATAGTTTAAGGATTTCCTTGAATGGACATAATCTCCAGGCAGTTGTGCATTCATGTAACCTTGCCTGACCTTACCATGTAACCAGTGCCATTTTAAAAGCGGAAATTTTTGACTGCACACGGGTTTGTGGATATATTTTACCTACTGTTGCCTACATTGTGACCAGATGATGTGAAGAACAATACAGGGCCTGAAGTCCAGGAATGTTCCTGTACAGAGACTCGCTGTTTTACCTGACCGAGTCTAACCTATCCTGGTTAGCTTGTTTTTTCACCTGTCCTTCCTCATCCACCTACTCTCCTGGTTTCTGCCATAGCCTGTCTACTCCCCTGGTCGTCCTGGTCTCCTCAGCCGTCTTTTCCCAGCCCTGGTTGTATGTCTGCAGTGACTCTGTTCATTTTTGTAATCCCCACCAATAAACCACCTGTTTTTTACTAGCACCTGGGTCAGCACTCTTGAGTCCAACCTCAGTTCTCCCTCACCCTCCTGGTGAGGGGGACTAAACCGTAACAACTGTGGAGTACTTGGCATGATTAATCTCAGTGGGGGGAACTACTGTGCAGCAACCATGTCCCCAGCTGGGAGTAAATAAGGAACACAGTCAAAGTTAGATAAAGAAAGCACTATGCATGTCTCATTTTTTACAGAACTTAAACAATTTGATTCTTTATGAAATAATAACACATAATAAACCTAGGGGTTTAATTTACTTTTTACCTCTATTCAAAATGTTCCACCTCTCTCTGTGCCTCTGCCCCAGCCTGACCACCCTAATTACCTAGTTCCACTCATCTACAAACACAGCATTAGTGCAGTTATACTGCCATATTTTGTGCTTGAAATAGCCAAATTCTGAGGCTGTAACTGCAAGATTAAAAAATATTTCATGTGAGGTTATTTTCCAAATTATTTGCCTCAGCACACAGTTTTATTGAAGAAATATATCCAGGCAGTTGAGAGTGGTTTCTAAGATGTTAGACTTGTAAGTTGTCCTTTTGCTTTGCCCCATACTCTATCATTTATTTGAACCCTCAAAGCTGACATTTCATGGCATAAAATAATACATCGATTATGATTAATGTACAATCTGAATTAAGGTAAGAAGTGCCTCCATAAGATCAACATGAAATTCAAAAGGTCAAGCTGTCAAGTTTTCAGTATGTCTCCTAATTCTATTAGCAGAACAACATGAAAAATAAATAGCAAATATAAGCTCTCCAGCTTGAAACTAGCTGACAAACAGTCTATGGTTTCAGTGTTTGTCTTAGCATTTGCCATAGGATCCTAGGAAACCCAGAGCCTTGGGGCCTCAAACTGCAATGCATGTGTATGTATGTCTTTTCAAAGCAGCATATGTAACGTTAATGGCCTCTTAACTAAACTGTCAGTTGTGTCACTGCCTGCCTTGTTTTTTTACCAACCCAAGTGCATAAATCATCAAAATCATTCATTTTCTTCTAGCCACGAAAGATATTACTACACACAGGGAAAGTTTTTCTCTCCTGCTCTTTTCCTCTGCTCACCATCTTTACCCCAATCCCCTGTCAAACATCAGATTTAATGATTGGTTGGTGTTCCATTTGATCCAGTTGATTTTCATTTTAGTCAACACCTACAACCCTCAGATCAAAACGAGAAGGGGTAGTTATGACTGGAAAATCCAAGAAAGCAATGATAATGCATTTCAATAGATTATGTGGGTGTAAGGTGACTAATGTCAGGAGAAGGAGGTCTTATATCTTACTGTCTCATTCAAGTCTATATATGCTGTTGGGCTGTCAGGTTAAATTATGGCACACTTTTTCTCTGAGCCAAAAGCAGAATTAGCTATATTGAATCTGCAGTCGAATATTGAACAGCTCATAGAGTTTCTCTTGTCTGACCTGACAGTATCTTTGAACAGCAATTAAAGCCAGCACAACAAAAGCACGTAAAATGAAAAAAACTAAACCGGTGTCAGTCTGTCCATTAGGAGTATGAGGAGTGTAGGAAAGATTTATAGGAGGAAAGTGTATGAAGTTCTTTAAACCAGATGAATCTTGGTGACATATTATTTTTTGTGCTCCTGTTGCTGAATTTCAAAGGGAAGAATACCTTCAGCATTGCCCTGACATACAGTTTATTCAGTCATGGCCAATAAGTGTCCTGAACACAGCTTTGGGGTGACTGGGGGGTATCTGGATTCTTGTTCTTTGTCTCAAAAACATTTGGTCCACCCATGCCCTATTTTTTGCCTGTAAGTATCTAAAAGCAGTTTCCTTGTTAAATATTCATGTCGCCTTTCTCATTCAGGTACGCTAAGATTTTTTTGAAGTGCATAAGTGCTGTATTGGTGTTTCCATGATGGGACAATAAATGAAGTGTGAGGACTTTGGCAGATGTGCAGCCCAGGATTCAGCTGATAACGACTGTGTCCATTACATGAAGGAAGAACACCAAGGTGCGTATCTAACGAAAGCAATGACATGTCCTCTTTTATTTGTGTGGAGGAGAGCATGAGAAACAGGGCTAGGAAGGCAAAGAAAATGAAGAGGTGGGAGAGCCTCTTCTGAGACAAGCTCTAAACAGAAGAGTTATATAATGCAGAAGTATGAAATTTTATTCATTTTGTGAGTTCCTGTTTTTTGTCCTTAACCTAACCCACCAAGCAGCTCCTTACTTGAAAGCAAGAATTTGCATGTCCTTGAGAATAACCTGCCTGTAATGAGTGCTATGTAATCTTCTGTAGGACTTACTTTTAATTGACAAAAGAACCATCAAAGGCAACTTCATAGCTGGGACTAAGCATAAATCATGTTTTAATTAAAGGATTCCTTTCTTCCCTCGGTGAGAAAGACTTTCCCAAAGGAGTGCCTTCAAATTCTGCAGTAACGTTACTCTAAATACAGTATCTTAACTAGATGTTAATTGGAGGCTGTGCTAGCCAAGAGGAAGCTACATTCCTTTTAATCAGTCTTTTAGCCAGTGCTTTTTTTCTTTTAGGAGTCAAGTCAACTGCCCTAAAAAGCACTTCTTTTCAGGAAGAGGATTTTGCAAACATGACAGAATGGCAGAGAGTATAGTGTCACTGTTTGGTGGCTTTGTCCTGTAAGATTTCAGTCTTATAGACTCTAGTTACTTTATAAGCTTTAGTTACTTCTCATACCTTTAGTCACCTTTCATAACTTTACCTTACAGTGCCTTGCGAAAGTATTCGGCCCCCTTGAACTTTGCGACCTTTTGCCACATTTCAGGCTTCAAACATAAAGATATAAAACTGTAATTTTTTTGTGAAGAATCAACAACAAGTGGGACACAATCATGAAGTGGAACGAAATTTATTGGATATTTCAAACTTTTTTAACAAATAAAAAACTGAAAAATTGGGCGTGCAAAATTATTCAGCCCCCTTAAGTTAATACTTTGTAGCGCCACCTTTTGCTGCGATTACAGCTGTAAGTCACTTGGGGTATGTCTCTATCAGTTTTGCACATCAAGAGACTGAAATTTTTGCCCATTCCGCCTTGCAAAACAGCTCGAGCTCAGTGAGGTTGGATAGAGAGCGTTTGTGAACAGCAGTTTTCAGTTCTTCCCACAGATTCTCGATTGGATTCAGGTCTGGACTTTGACTTGGCCATTCTAACACCTGGATATGTGTATTTGTGAACCATTCCATTGTAGATTTTGCTTTATGTCTTGGATCATTGTCTTGTTGGAAGACAAATCTCCGTCCCAGTACTCAGGTCTTTTGCAGACTCCATCAGGTTTCCTTCCAGAATAGTCCTGTATTTGGCTCCATCCATCTTCCCATCAAGTTTAACCATCTTCCCTGTCCCTGCTGAAGAAAAGCAGGCCCAAACCAGGATGCTGCCACCACCATGTTTGACAGTGGGGATGGTGTGTTCAGGGTGATGAGCTGTGTTGCTTTTACGCCAAACATAACGTTTTGCATTGTTGCCAAAAAGTTCGATTTTGGTTTCATCTGACCAGAGCACCTTCTTCCACATGTTTGGTGTGTCTCCCAGGTGGCTTGTGGCAAACTTTAAACGACACTTTTTATGGATATCTTTAAGAAATGGCTTTCTTCTTGCCACTCTTCCATAAAGGCCAGATTTGTGCAGTATACGACTGATTGTTGTCCTATGGACAGAGTCTCCCACCTCAGCTGTAGATCTCTGCAGTTCATCCAGAGTGATCATGGGCCTCTTGGCTGCATCTCTGATCAGTCTTCTCCTTGTATGAGCTGAAAGTTTAGAGGGACGGCCAGGTCTTGGTAGATTTGCAGTGGTCTGATACTCCTTCCATTTCAATATTATCGCTTGCACAGTGCTCCTTGGGATGTTTAAAGCTTGGGAAATCTTTTTGTATCCAAATCCGGCTTTAAACTTCTCCACAACAGTATCTCAGACCTGCCTGGTGTGTTCCTTGTTCTTCATGATGCTCTCTGCGCTTTAAACGGACCTCTGAGACTATCACAGTGCAGGTGCATTTATACGGAGACTTGATTACACACAGGTGGATTCTATTTATCATCATTAGTCATTTAGGTCAACATTGGATCATTCAGAGATCCTCAGAATACATTTATTTTCCTCGCTTATATGTCTTACAATTGTATTAATGAGAATCAAGTAGAATCTGCCCACTTTGAATGCTGTAACCTCTGTGTAGAGACTAGATGTCTGCATCTCTTTGAGACCAGACAGCCTATTTACATTTTAGCAAAGGCCTGTTTTACAATCACACCTTGACCCACTTAGCATATCCCAAGCTTTGCTTTGTCTTGGGATGTCCTGCAGAGGCCAGGGGCTCACCACCTGAGAGACACACACAAACACCCACACACACACATACCTAGATTTACCATATTTCAACATGGAAGTGCGAGCTTCGGCTCACACCAAATGACCAATAGGATCACAAACTATTGAAGGTTGCATCTCTGTCCAGGGCGGAACAGCCCAAGAAGATAAAATCTATTGTAAGAACTTAATTCGTGGTCAGTGGATGGAACTCCTGCGGGAGCTCTATCTCTCTGATCCCAGCGCTGTAAGGCCTACCTGTGATCAGACATGCAGTAAACTTTGTTGATTTTAAACAGTCCTCTCCTGTCGTTACTTCTCGTGCTTCCAACAAAAGAATTGGGTTAATTTCTAACAGCCCTTTGATGCTTCTCTTAGAATTTTCATTTGAATAACAACTAAAAAAATGAATTCAATTTTGCTGTGCAAAGAAAATGAAATGTAAGGCATACATGAAACTGCCTAAACCAAGAAAAGCTGTTAAAAGTTGCAGTATATTGGGTCACCTAACTACATTTTTCTCAGGATAAAGCCAAAGACCTTTTGAAAGCAATTGAGACATGTCGATGACATAATGAACATTGATCAAAAACCCTTGCCAAGTCTCAAGACAAGAAAGTCCTGTTATGTTGTCTGACAAAAGAAAACCTAAAATAACTTAAAAGTGCTTATTGATTTTTGTTGAGCCATCAGCAAAAACAGAAGTATGATTCACAGTTAACCTTAAGGTATAAATGCACCCAACAAATCACGTCCACAGAAAACATTATCAGTGTACAATCATTAACATGTCATTTATGTATAGTGGGGTGGCTATGGGGAGGAGGGGGGAACAATAGGCCATCAGAGGGGCAGGTGGAGTAATTAAAATCACAAATCACTTAGGATCTGCCATTTCTACATGTTAGCAATAAACACAAAGTCATTATTGCAGTGCACTCCTTAGTCCTCCCTAGTCTGCAATGTCTCTAAAGCTGAGACAGATAATAGTGATGAGTAAAGCCTTACATCAGTGTTTGGTCTAATAGGCCTGAAGGGAATGCACCCAGTGTCTGTATATATTCCCCTGAAATGGCAGCTGGAATGGCTTGCATGTTATATAAACAGGACTCCCTGTGGGCCAATCATACTTATAGAAATGTACTGTTGAAATACATTAACTACCAATAACAAATCATTGTTTAAAAAAGGTTCAGCATTTTGGGAATTACACTTTCATTTTCTTGCGAGAATCAGATGAGAAACTCAAAACCACTCTCATATTTGTGCATTCAATATGAAGCTGGAGCCAAGGGACAATTAGCTGAGCTTAGGGTAAAGACAGGAAACAAATGGAAACAGCTAATCTGGCACTGTCCAAAGGCAAAACCAGCATACAGACACCTCTAAAGATCACAGATTAACATGTTTTCACTTGTTTATCTTGTTTGTTTAATCTGTCAAGTGCAAGTGACAATTTGTGGTTTTACAGGGTGTTTTGCTCTGTGCTATTTCTTGGTGGGGAGAGTGACTGGAAACTGTATGTTATCATAAGGTTGACTGAGAGACTATAGCCATAACAGTACTAGTTTAAAGACAGACACCTCGTGCCCACACTGACTTAATGCACACCACATCAGAACAATACACATTTTGCCAGCCCACCCAAGCACACATCACACACAGTCACTAATGAATGGCTAATTTAGCCTCCTTTCTTTCTTCTGCCTCCCACTCCCTTAACACAGGGAGTGGGTCGGTCGTTCTCAGTGTAGAGGGCAGACTATTCACCAGAGAGCATTTTACTGCCGAAATCACCAAGATGCTGGTGAGCAGCTTGTCTGATTAGCACTGATTACCCTCTAATTGGAGTTCTCCAAAACACGGTGACCTCTGCTTTGTTTACTGATGGGATTAATCACAGTCTGGAAGAATTAGAAATCCCAACTGAATTGGTTTCTTTCTCATTATTTAGGAGTTGCATAGCTCAGCTGCCCTGCACCTTCACCAGCTTCTTGAGTTTCAGGTGTGACTCACCAGTTTAACACTGAGCCAGAAAGGTAAAATCTGGCTTTACATTTTAGCTCCTGTAAAGATTCAGTGGGTCAAATAAGGCACCTGCACATTATACAAGACAATGATGATGACTGTAAGAATGATACTGTATGTTAATGTTTGTGTCAATGGTTATATGCATGGTAATTTATACTAATGCTAATATTTTAGGATTTTTCACAAATGTGTTCCTTTGTGTTATAAGCTTCTGTTTTTCTACAAAGCCTCTTCCGGCTCTTTTAAACCAGGAACTCACCAAAAAGACGAAGTAGACCGCTTTAGATTTTATACAAAATAACCGTACTGGTTTATTCAGAGGATCACAGATAAAATTAACATTACACGTCCAGATCTCTCCCACCACCAACCCGCGCGCAGGCAGCTTGGAAGATGAAAGACCCTGGACCATGAAACCTACATAATTTTAATCATTTTGGGCTAGTCCCATACTACGCAGGGACGTCAAACCGTGACGTCACCTGATATGCCAGCTTGCAGCTGACCATAACGTTAGTCAAAACATGAGGAAAAGTCAAGGTGTGTGGCTGTTGTTTTTGTGGTGTGTATCTAGAACAATTTGACATGACATTACACATTAAGACAAATATTAAGATTAGCATTACAGTTAATACTAACAACTCTTTGCCTGCAACCTTGGCCTACATGCAGTCTGCACTGCAAGCACATGAAATTAAACTAAGCAGTTAACAGCCTGAGCTAGACATCCTGTCTTCACTAAACATTTCTAGACAACAAATCTCTGAATATCTATCTAACTAAGAAATAACCTAACAGTGTGATTTAAACACACCAAACTCTGATTGGTCCTTAGATGCTTCAGTGGCTGCAAACCAGCCAAACAGATTCAGGTAGAAACTTGTAAATGATTTGACCTTAGAATGAACTCATTTTAAATAAACTTTTCTGGTCAAATAACAAATATCTTTGTACATAGACCTGTAAAAAACAGGATAATGACTAAGAAGGTGATCAAGGTAAGCACTTACAAAGGTGATCAAGACCCATCAACTTCACACCAGGTTTGATTTGGCAATAATGATGGCTCACTTCACAAAAGCAACAATTTATCTGCTGCAAACATATAGTTGGAGAGACCTTGGCTATTATCTTGAACAGGTGCTTTACTGAATTTCAATCTTATCTGAATGTTTTTGTATACATATATTTATTTATTTATATAGCATTATGCCTATCAGTATCAGTTATATTGTCTGTTTGGCATAGACAAGTGTCAGCAAGCCTGTAAAATGGGTCCCAGAGAGAACCAAAAGGCACAAGAAACACAGGCCATAACAGCAGAACTGGACTCTGAGGATCTGGCATCAGAAACCTTACAAGAAGGGCTGCAGTAGACTATTTAACAAAGTGTCTCTTTGCAGTTAGAATTCACACAAGAACAGCTAGAATGTTTACAAGAAACAGCAAGAGGAGCTGGGAGAGAGAGGAAAATTATTAAAATGCTATGGCAGAATGCATAAAGTAGAAAAGTTAAGGTAATCATAAGATTTGTGTGTGTGTTTTGTTTGAAATAATCATTAGTGAATGTGTAAGAATGAAATGAGAAAGGATTGTATTGAAAAAGGTACATTTAGAAGTCTAAAGTACATTTAGAATCTGAATTATAGAGTGAAAATGCAGAATCATGGAAAAAAAGGGAAGTAAGACACACAACCCATGAAAAGAGGACCTGCAGAAGTGTGTGCTTGTGACAGAGAAGAGACACACAATCTGTTAAGAAAGTAAAAATGAGGGTTTCAAGCCTAAAAGTAAAGATTTGACTGATAATTAATGTTTGATCAATGTCTAATCAATGATAATTAATGTTTAGTCAAGTATTGTATTCAAAATATAAAGACCCATGTTTTGATTTTAAGGTATTGATAGTTTTGTGTAAAATCAGTGTGTAATTCTGATTGTTTGTTAAAAGCAATGATGGAATTTTTGGTATTTCAGTCAGATGTGAGTTTCTTGTATCTTTATTAGGTATTAAGATGATTTTAGTTTTCTAGGAAAGAGGAAGCAGAGTCCGAAGCTGGATCACAGTGGGGTGGAGTAAGGGCAGTAGACTTGAGCTCCGACAGTAAAAAATATGCAATACTTTAGTAGAATATGACTTTGCACGCCCAATAAGGTATTAACTGCAAACTGTGACATCTGGTTGGATGAAGGGACTAAGTCTACTGACAAGAATCCTTTAAAAACCCTGGCAAAAAGAGGAACGAGATTGTCCTTCATTGTTGCTGCTGGAGGCTTTGTCTGGTTGATTTTCTGACTTTCAGAAGACAGAGTGACTGAAGGAAGACAGCCAAAAGTGTGAGTAGGCTGCGGCTCCCCCCCCCTTCTCTTTAGGAAGAGAAGAAAACCACGAATAGAGCTGCTATGGAGAGCGGAATGATGGCGAGGAACAATGGAACCATGCCAAAGCCTCATGATTCAGCAAGAGGAAACTGAATTCTTGTTGTTGAAATCCACTGGTGACTGTGAGCAAACGTTTGACTTTTATTCAGTGTCTTGAGAGCTCAACCATAGTAATTTTAATTAGTGTAATCATTTTACATTTATGTTTACAAATAGTAGTTGTTAATTTATTTAGATTGTAAGCCAATCAAGACAATTATTGATGATTTTAATGCTATATCTTGCTGCTTTACTGCAACTCTTTTAAGCTTCTATATAAAATTCCTGAAAAGGTTTAATACTCTACTCTAATTCTTATGATTTTAGTGTTTAAACTTTTAAGTGGTAATGTTCAAGGCTGTTTAAGACTATAATATGAAAAGTTAAATGCAACTTCCTGAAAAGGGAATCAGTGATGATTGAAATTAACATTGGAATATTGACATAATTTTGAGTCGTTCATTCATTGGATAAGAACACTGTACACATCACCTAGGGTGATAATAAGTACAAACGGGATCAGGTCACAAAGGTTCATTTTACAGCAGGGTACCAGACAAGGATGCCCACTCTCACCATCTCTATTTGCCATTTTCATCGAGCCTCTAGCAACAGATATATGACAGAACAACTCAGAACATAAAATTTGTCTTTATGCAGATGATTTATTATTATATTTACAGGATCCCTATAATTCTCTACAGGAAATGTTCCACATTATTACCACATTTTCTAAGATCTCAAACTACACAATAAACTGGAATAAATCCACCATACTTTCTTTCTTTCCTACTCTCACTCTCTGAGAATGCCTGGGATCTGCAGCTCAAGACTCCTCCCCCCAATTCTGCACAGGCACTACTAAATATTTTGGTATTAATATCTCTCCCAGGCTGTCAAAACGTTTTAATCGCAACTACACTCCCCTGCTAAAAAAGATAGAAGATGATTTCAAACGCTGGTCCAATCTTCCTCTCGCACTCATCGGTCAAATAGCTGCTGTCAAAATGAAAACTCTACCTCAAATCAACTATCTCTTTACAATGCTTCCTACAACTCCCACAGATAAATGGTTTAATCACTTGATTCTATAACTTCACAATTTTATTGGAAAAACAAGAAACCCAAAATTTCTCTATCTACACTCCAAAAGAAGAAATCAATGGGTGGCTTAGAAGCACCAAATTTCCACTATTACTAATTGGCAAATCAGCTACAGTATTTAGTCAGTTGGATTCAGAAGGACAGTTATAGCAGTGCATGGATAAAATTAGAGCAAAATTACTCCAAAGATAACTTAAATAACTCAGTTGCAGACCTTCCTAGTCTACCAAACTCTATTAAGAAAAAGAATTGCTGTAATAACATCACAATCCTCTCAACTCTGACAGCCTGGTGGAAAGTAAACAAAATCACTAAATCATCACTTG